>NW_020201480.1:57768-61937 GCF_001531365.2 Cynara cardunculus var. scolymus
GGGTGACTGGTCCATCCCTCCAGTTTTGGAACTCAAGCATTGAATAAGATATGAAAAGAAGAAGTTCCATACACCACCCATATTCTTCCTATATAAAGTGCTTTGTTTTAGCAAAGCAGVATCTTGCACATAGCCCATTGTGGTAGCAACAATGTGAAGATTATCAACAGATATAAGCTCATCATAAGAGGAGTAAGTGGGAAGCTCTAACACTCGTCTTAAATCATCAGCAGTAAAAGATATATCATTGGAGACACGACAGAGGCATGCACAGATTTAGTGGAAGCATCATAGATACATGTAGCCCAAAATGCACGAAGCAAAGATTCACTCATCTTAGGAGAAAACGTAAGAGCTTTGAAAAGAGGACACTTACGAAGAAATTCGATTATGATGAAGAAATCTGGATACTTTTCGTTGTGATCCAACAATGCCACAAAGTTGCATGGAGAAAAAGTAACATCATCAGCAGTAAGGGATTTCTTAACCTTTGAACCTTTGGAGGGAGTCCCAACTTTAGAAGCCATGGAGATAGAATCTTGAAAATCACACAGTAAACTCTTTAGAGAAGAAAGGTGGAGGTTTTTTTAAAGAGATGAGAGATGGAGATGTGTTAGAGAAGATGAGAGTTGGGGGTTTTAAATAATAAAAAATGAGGGAAATATATGGTGGGTAAAAGAAGGGGTTGTGTTGGGAAGGTAAAAAGTTAAAGGAAAGGTGTAAGGAATAGGGGTGTGGGTTTTAGGTGGGGATGGGGTGTAAGAGATGTGATGGGGGTAAGGGGTATTAGGTGAAGGAAATGGGTTTGAGAAAAAATGGTTGGGGAATAGGGGACAAAAGGAAGAGGGGGGGCGCCGATCTTGAGGAGGTTAAGGAGAAAAAAATGGAGCGGTTTGTGTGGTGGGAGTGGGGCTTGTGTATTCAGCTTAAGGAGAGAAGCCGATTGAGGTTAGGTGGGAGGGGGTTTCGGCTCGAGGGGAGACAAAGGTAAACGACGTGAGGGTGAGAGAGAAAGGGTGTTCGGTCTAGAGAGATGGGGAAGAAGCCGATTATGAGGGAGAGAGAGAGAGAGAGAGAGAGATCGGCTTTAGTAGAAGCCGAAAGAGGAGAGAAGGAGGGTGAGTGTGTAAAGCCGAATGGGGTGAGGGGGAAAGAAAGGTGAGCGGAATCGGTTTAAGAGAGAGAGAGGCCGAAGAAGGAAGTGGGTGTGAATGGGATCGGTTTGGGGTGTGAGATGGAGATTGGTGTGGCAAGTCAATATATAAATAGGGAGAGGGGGATCTAGGGTTTAGAAAAAGAGATAGAGAGTGGGCCGAATGTGAGTGGGCCGAATGTAGTTTGGGCCGAATGGAATGGGGTTAGGCTTGGGAAGGAAACCGAAGGGGAAGGAAACCGATTTGAGATGTGGGATCGGTTGGAGAGGAAACCGAATGGGGTGTGTGGTTGAGGGAAAATCGGCGAGAGAATGGTGTAGAAGCCGAGTGAAAGGGGGGTTTGGGGGTGGTTCGGCTTAGGGTTTAGAGAAGCCGATTAGGGAAGTTGGGAGGGATGATGTTGGGATCGGCTTAGTGAGAGAGACCGATCGAGAGAAAAAAATGGGAAGCCGATTAGGGAAGTTGGGAGGGGTTCGGCTTAGGTAGAATCGGGTAGGAGGTGAGGGTCGGTGAGTGGTGAGGTGAGAAGTGTGTATGGTTGGGATAGGGGAAGCCGAATGAGGGATGTTAGGCGGATGTGGGATCGGTGTGGGGGGAGTGCGAGCGAGAAGGATCGGCTTGAGGGAGAAAGTTTGATCGGCTTGATCGGTTAAGGAATCGGTTTGAGGAGAAGCCGATTTGGGAGGGGGTCGGTTTGCAAGGGGGATCGAATGGTGTGTGTTTTGGAGAGTGAGAGCGAATGGTTTGAGGAGGGGTTTAGGGTGAGATCGGCTTATTAAGGTTTGGTGGGGAGAAAAAGCGATGAGGATTAGGTTTAGGTTGGGCCCAAAGAGAGAAGGCCCATTAGAAAGTAAATTTAAAAAAAAGAAGACTAAAAATCAAATTTTTAAACATAAACCTAACTTTAAAATTAATTCTCAAACATATAATTAATTTATTTTTTGTGATATAAAAGAAAATAAAAGAGAAAAAATACTAATATATATATATTAAACACAAANGGAGAGGAAATAGGTGTAAGGAATAGGGGTGTGGGGGGTGTGGGTCTTAAGGGAGGATGGGGTAGATGGGATGTGATGGGGGGAAAGGAAGAGGTGGAGCAAGATATTTTGTTGGGAAAGAGGGGACAAGAAAAAAGGAGATGAAAGGGAAAGAGGTTCGGCTTGGGGAAGGGGGAAGTGGGATCGGTGTGTCAAACGGCTTGGGGGAAGGGGTTTAAGGGTTCGGTTTCTGTGTTAAAAAAGAAACGGCTTGTGTTTCTTGAGATGGGGGGGCGCCGATTTGGTGTAAAGGATCGGTTGGGGGTGGTTTATAAAGACGGAGCGGCTTACGAAGAGGAGGAAGCCGAGAGGGGTAGGGGAGAATCGGTTCGATGAAGAATCGGGTTGTTGCTTGGAGAGGAGAAGGATGAGATATAAATAGGGAGAGTAAGATCTAGGGTTTAGAAAAGAGAGGGATGGGCCGAAAGTATGTGGGCCGAATGGTGTGGGCCGAATGGTGTGGGATCGGTTTATGGGATCGGGGAGTGGATGAGGCTTATGAAGATTGAATCGGCTTGAGTGGTTAGGGAGGGGGAATCGGCTTCGGCTAGTGGGAGGGGGGAAACGGTTTATGGTCGACTCGTGAGTGGGGATTAGGATCGGCTTGAGAGTGGATCGGCCTGAGGCATTCGGCTTATGGTGAAAAGAGGAGCGGCCTAAGGAGCAAAGGGGTCGGCCTGTGTAGTGGAAAAGGAAAGGGAGAGGGATAAAAGCCGATTGAAATCGGTGAGAGGGGAGAGGGGGTTAAGGGGGAAGCCGAATGAGGGTTGTTGTGGGTTAATAGAAGATCGGTTTGGGTGTAGGTTGGAGTTAAGGATGGTCACTTCGGTGTGTGTGTTTAGGGAGCGGCTTGCATTTGGTATAAGTGTGTGTGTGCAAGCCGATTGGGGGTAGACGCCGATTTGGAATCGGGTAGGAAGAGGGTGAGCAGTGTGTGTGAAAGGGGAGGTGGGTAAACCGAATGGGGTAATCGGCTAGGAGTTTGAGGGCATGAATCGGTTTGTGGTTAGTGGGATAGAGGCCGATTAGGAAGGGATTTGTGAAGAGAAGGAGGAAGGGGAGGGTAGAAGCCGATTTGGATTGGTTTGTGTAGGGTAAAGGGATCAGCTTATGGTGAGGGGAAACCGATTGATTGGTTGAGGGAGGGGCCGAGAGAGAGATGTGTGTGGGAGTGTGCGGTGTGAGCCGAAAGGAGAATTGAGAGAGGGTTAGGCTAGGTGTGTGTGTTCGGCTTAGGGGAGAGGAGAGGAGGGAAAGGAGCGGTCTAAGGGGCGGTATGGAAAGGAGCGGCCTAGGGTAGAGGCCGAATGGGAAGCGGAGGGGGGATGTGGGGGATTCGGTGTATGTAGAGGGCTTAGGGTTTAGGCCCAAAGTTGAGGCCCAATCAATTCAAACAAACACAAACACAAACAAAAAAAAAATAGAACCACTACATAGCAAAACCTTTTATCTTTTTCTTCTTTTTAAATAATTAAATGTTTTGCAAACATAAAGTAAATTTTAATAAAATACTAAAAATCAAATGTTTTTTTTTTTGTTTTTTTTTTGTTTTTATTGAACATAAAAGAAAATTAAAAGAAAATACTAATCAATTTTTAAAAATACGAATTTTGTTTTTTTTTTTTAAGCAAAACACACAGAGATGTTTTAGAGAGAAAAATAGAAATTGATTTTTAAGAAAAAAATACACGAGTGTAAAACCCATCATTTTCAAAAAAATCAATATTTTAGAAAGAAAGAAGCATACACTCACACAGATACCAGACTATTTTTTTTTTTTTTTGTTTTTTGGCAAATGACATACAACATTTTTAGAGAAAACACAACCCAAATGAATTGGTGAAAACTCAAAAATTATTTGTCAACATTCAACATACCCAACTCACTGATCAAAAAATTAAACCGAGATTCATCAAGAGGCTTGGTAAACAAATCAGCAAGTTGATAGTCTGTAGGGATAAAATGAAGTTCAACA
>NW_020201481.1:0-6157 GCF_001531365.2 Cynara cardunculus var. scolymus
AGTTCTCTAATTCATCTTTATCAAAAGAGATGGGTTTTGAATTAGCTGATTGAGATTCGTCAAAAGTGACATGAATAGATTCCTCTATTGTTTGTCTTTGTTTGTTGAATACTCTGAAGGCTTTGGCTATGGAAGAATATCCAAGAAAGATTCCTTCATCAGCTTTGGGATCGAACTTTCCAAATTGGTCGTGGTTGTTGAGAATATAATACGTACAACCATATATGTGAAGAAACCTTATTGAGGTCTTTCGTCCATGGAAGAGTTCATTGGCCGTCTTCTTGAATCTTTTTACGATCAGCGATCGGTTTTRAGTGAAACAAGAAGTGTTGACAGCTTCAGCCCAGAATTGAGTTGGAAGACGAGATTCGCTGAGCATTGATCGAGCAGCCTCTATGATTGTTCAATTTCTTCTTTCAGCGACCCCGTTCTGCTGAGGAGTTCTCACAGAAGAAAAGTAGTGAGAGATTCCCTTGTCCTCAAGAAAGTTATCCATAGTACTGTTTTTAAATTCAGTACCATGGTCACTTCGAATAGAGCGTACTTTAACATTGTTTAGTCGTTTGTGCCATAATTAGTTAATATCTGAAGAGGCCTTAGAAAGAAAACAACTATTCTCGGTGAGAGGATAATTCATGTTGATGATATAAGCATTCTCTAGACGAGAACCGGTTAGAGCAACCTTATCATCTTTGTCGAGAACATGACAAGAATTCTTGAGGAATTTAACTGTATAATCTTTATCACACAGTTGGCTGATGCTAAGAAGATTGTGCTTCAGTCCTTCAACGTATGCAACGCGTTTGAAAGTTGTTGTATCGTTGGATAATATACCAAAACCTTTAGTATATCCTTTTCCATTTCCACCAAAGGTAACGGAAGGTCCTCTTTCTTTCTTGAAATGAGACAGAAGAGATATATCTCCAGTCATATGTCTTGAACATCTGCTGTCCATATACCATATGCCTTTGTCATCCTGAGTAACAGAAGATGGCTCATAAGAGGTAGATGTTTTAGAAGATCCTTCGTCAGCATCAATAGCCATCAAGCAAACATAAGCTTTATCTTCTTCGTTAGAGGATGATTCAGCCCAATCATGCTCTTCAGCAATAAGGCCTTTAGCCTTTCGCTGGTTGTTCTTCATCTTCTTGTATTTCTCCTTTAGTTTCAAGTATTTATCATCTTTGGTCCTGAAGGAGGAAGAAGCCTTAGAAGATGGCATCACAGTCTTCTTCGATCCGCATTCACCTGCAAAATGTCCGAGTCGGTGACAGTTGTAGCAGACAGCTGAAGCCTTGTCTATTCTTTCAGACTTTGGCTTCTCCCTGAGGGAGAGCTGAGGAGATCTGCGGAAATTGCTTTTGCTGGCGAACCTCCTAAGTGACTTAGTCAGGAGTGTCAGGGACTCATCAAAATCTGTTAAGTCAGATTCAGGAATGTCCTCAGAAGAATCTATCTCTGTGATGACCACAGGAGGTAGAGTAGAAACAAAAGGAGTAGAGGTTTCAACTGAAGAAGCTTCAGAGATCAAAGCTAAAGGAGGGCTTTTCAATTCCCTGGAATCTTTTACAAGATTTCTTTTCAGTTGACGAGATTGCTCATGGTTAAGCATAATCCCGTATAAGGTAGAAAGAGAAAGAGTGGACATGTCATTTGACATCTTGAGACACATGGAAAAGGTGTCCCAAGACTCAGGAAGACATTCTAGAAACTTAGTCATGGTTTTAGAATTAGAATATTCCCTGTCGACAGCCCTTAGATCAATAAGAAGATAATTAAATCTTTGATGTACTTCAGACAGTGTCTCGGACTTTCCAAAGAGAAAGCTTTCATACTGTCTTACTAAATTGATCTTTCTAGTCTTCTGAACCTGAGTGGTTCCTTTATATTGGACACAAAGAGTGTCCCATACGGATTTATAAGTTTTGAGTTTCATCACTGAGTGACAGATCTCATCAGGAAGAGACATAGCTATTATAGACCGAGCACGCGTGTCTATAGCTATTTTCTTCTTGTCCTCATCGCTCCACTGATGTGGAAGCTTTGGAATCTGCCGTTCAGGAATTGCGACAGTCGTACCTATAGCTGGAAGAGCCAGCTCAATAACAAATGGAATATATGGTCCATTTTCTATGTAATGTGGAATTTCAGGATCCACACCTTCCAAAAAGAGGGACATCCGGTTCTTCGAGAGACTAAAGTTGTCACGGACAAACCGGGGTGGTTTGGCAAGAGAGCCATTATCTTGTGTGTGTGTATTTGTGATTTCTAAAGCCATTTGTAAGCAGTAAGTCATCTAAGAAGAGATAAATTAATACGAAAAATTAGCCAAACACAAGGAAAGAAAGAAAACACTGCTCTGATACCACTTGTTGGTCCTGTAAGAGTCTACAAGAATAGAAACAGTTTGTAGAAGGGGGGAGGATGAATACRAACACAATATTTTCAAATTTAAAATATATATTGATAGAGAAGATCAATACAGATTTTACAAGACTGTTTGYGGAAAGATAAGGTAATGAAAACCTATCTAAACAATCTTTGGTTACACACAGAGCTTTAGCAAATACAAGAAAAGAGATTGCTAAAAAGAAAGATCCTTTATTTAAGCTAGAAGATGCTTGAAGTAAGAATAAGGTTAGAGAGAGATGCGCGCTCTTTGCATGGAGAAGAAACACTTCTATTTATACCTAATGCATTAAATGATCATTTAATGCAATATGGTAGGTTTAGAGTGCGTGTCAAACCTTAAGAGGAAGACTTGTCCTTTGCTACAGTGAATAGTACAAAAGCACTATTYYTGAGCAGACATCCTTACCTAAAGTTKGTGGACAAAGAGTCGACTAATCGGCTYCRTAYCGTACTAACTTTTGTAAGGGTATGGGTTTGTCCTTTGTGTGCATAAGGACAAAACAACAACAATCGTGCTAAGCAAGCTTCCTTTGATCGCTGAATGCTGGAATGACCTGGAGGTCTCATCATCATTCTCTGAAGCTAGAGCAGTCTTCACACATGTATAGACAGGCTTGTAATCACTGAATACCGCTTCAGATCACGTACTCGCCAATCTCTAATCTTCAGTTTCAGTCTTTGACGTTTGCTGAAGGTTCTTTGGTGTGAGTGCTGTCTTCTTGAAGTATTGTTGTCTCTGATAGATTTACAATGCAAGTTCTTCAGCGATCAATGAACATACTCAGTGATGATCGCTGGAACTGAAAATACAGAAACATAAATACAACGTGAAAGGGAAAAGGGGTTATCATCAAATCACTGAGAGAAAGGATCAACATATAACACTTCATATAGCTGAAAGAAGCGTTAGGACCACCGTCATAAGAGTTAGAAAATTTAAGATGGGCATGACCAGCACCAAGATTGTCTTTCTCCATAGATCTCTGAGGAACCTTAGGTTTCTCAAAAAAATTTGGTAAAAGGTCTACCTTCAGCTTTGGGGTTGATCTCTGAGTAGAACCACATATTTTTTTCCCGAATACGAGGGTTGATCAGTTGAAGACTTAGAAGAGGGTTTCTTTACCTTTGGTGCCTTTTTGGTCTTAGGAGAAATGTTAGTAATAGATTTACTTTTTTATACTCATTTTGAACTCTTATGAGTTTTCTCAGTGATGGGTTTAGATTCAAAAGTAGAAGAGCACTGAGTAGAAGAGGCGTAAGGTATAAAGGAGATGTACATTCCAAATTTGAGCATGAAACGATCTATATTAGGATTACACTTCTTAGAACTATGTCCTAGACCGCTCTTAACTTGGGCTAACATCTAAGAATCAAGTATCTTAGTTATCTTAATTGAGGCTTCCTACCATCCTTCAATGGTAGCTTTCTCAACTTTCTAGTTCAGCAGTGGCTTGTTCACTCTCAATGCTAACTATTTTATTTACAATAACTTGATTTCTAATAAAGTTTTCAATTTTAGTTAACTCCTTGATTTTTATATGTCATTTTTCTAGCTGTTCGGTTAGATCAATATTAAGTTTTTTGTCTTTAGTTTTAACATTCACCGCGTTATATCAGCAGTTAGTAAATCAAGAGTGGAACGTCTATCAGCGTCAGTTAAAGAAGGTATTTTAGATTTGGTATCTGAGAAGTACCGGAAGATTGTGTTGAAGAAGAAGTTTTTAGATGACTCATCCTTAACTTCTTTGATCTTGGCCATAAAATAAAGATAGGTTGTATCTTCTTCATCGGAGGAGGATCCATTAGAAGATTCCACTCGGTCATGATCTTAATCAATTAGACCTTTTCCCTTCCGATTATGGTTTTTTTTTCTTATAATTCTCTTCAGTTTCAAGTCTTTATCATCTTTAGATCTGAAGGAAGAGGAGGGGTTTCAAGACTTTCTTTGATTTGCACTCATTAGCAAAGTGTTATTTTCTTTCACAGTAAAAACATATTGCTGAAGCTTTATCAACATGTGTTGATTTTGGCTTGTCAGCGATAGCCCGAGGCTGGTTCTTTTGAAAGTTGCTCTTTCTGAAAATCTTCTAAATGTATTGGTTAGAAGATCCAATAACTCGTCAAACTCTAAAAGATCAGTATTTGTAAGTCTTCAGAGTTGGAAGGATCCAACTCAGTAATAGTAAGGGTAGAAGAACTATTTGAGGGTTTAGTCGCTCAAGAGATCAAAGCTATAGAAGAGCTTTTATAATCTTTTGAATCTTTAATGAGATTCTTCTTCAGTTCTTGAGACTACTCGTGGTCAACAATATGCCTTACAAAGTATTGAAAGTTAAGTTTTGAAGGTCTTTTGATATCTTGAGACATATTGAATAAGTGTCCCAGGTTTCAGGTAGACATTCTAAGAACTTTGTTAAAGTCTCAGAATTAGAATATTCTTAACCTACAGTTTTAAGGTCGATTAATAAGCAATTAAATATTTGATGTACCTCAAATAAAGATTCATTTTTAGCACATATGAACATTTCATATTCACTCACCAGATTAATTTTTCTGGTTTATTCTACTTCAATAGCACCTTCATATTGAACACAAAGTGTTCCATATTGCTTTAGAAGTTTTGACGTTCATAACTGAATGATATACCTCAATAGGGAGTACCATAGTGATGTCAGTTCTATCTTTGGTGTCAATGGCCACCTTCTTCCTATCGTTATCATTCAACTAATAAACTTGTTTTGCTACATCCTTTTCAAGTACGACAACAATAATAACGTTGGCGGGAACAACTTCTATGGTCACTGAAGAAACAGAGGGTCCATTACTAATATCAGTAGGTGATCTTAGGATCTACACCTGTAACATCCATCTATTTAAATATGTTTAACTAGTAATTATAAGCATACCTTATGTGTTATTTTTTTTTAAAAAAATTGCTAAAATGCTAAGTATGCTAGTGAGCTATAAGTAGAACTCATAATTGGAATGAGATGTAGAAGGTAAGATTAGTGCTAACACCTCACAAATGACATAATTAAATAATGTGAGGGTTCAACATACAAAGTACATTGCATACATGATAGTTGGGTAGGTATCTAGAGTGCCTAAATGAGAAAAATCTACCCAAAACTTGAATGGAAGATCTAAAAACACCTTTGAATAAGTTAATATAAAGTGTTAGAATTGTCGGAAGTCGAAAAAGTCGCGTAGATTGCATTTTATGCAAGTTTTTCAAATTACGGTATGATTTCGATAAATTACGTGTACAATACTCAATCGGGAGGTTTTTGATAGGATGTTAAGCTTTGGAACTAAGTTTTGGACCTATTAGGAGTTGTTGGAGATGTCGGAAATTTTTTACGGGATTCCGAACTCAAAATCAAAAATGGCAAAATTTCAAAGGAAAGCATAACTCGTACAAATATGAAAACTGCTGTTATTGGGAGGTCTTTTATGAATTTTTTATTGTAAATTATAGATTATCTTGTTATGAACGCGTAGGCGAAAACCTTATCGAAAACAGAGTTTCGAGCGAAAAGTTATGCAATTTTTAGTGTTTAATGGTCAAAACGGGTACCCAGCCGGGTCAAACCGACCCAACTCGGGTTTTAGACATATAAACAGGAATTCAGCCCCAATTCTTCCCCATTTTCGTTTCTAAGCTTCTGTACTYTTCAAGGGAACCAAACTTAGGTGTTTTAGCAAGAAATTGGTGAAATTTTGCAAGATTATTGAAGGTATGCTT
>NW_020201481.1:6262-29523 GCF_001531365.2 Cynara cardunculus var. scolymus
AGTTTGACTTTTGATAGTCAACCTTATATGAAGATGAACTAGGTGAATGTTTAGTAAAATAATGATGGATTCATGATGATTTCATATAAGTTATGGTAATATAAGACTAATATATGAATTTGGTACAAAATGGTTTGGAGTTTAACTTGAAAAGGTGAAAAATAGCTATTTTCGAGTTTGAAAGTCTTGGTATAAGAACTATTTTAGAAAAATCGTATAAAATTGTAGAAAAATCCTAAAAATATGTACAAATAGGCTCTGGAAAGGTAAGAAAAAGTTCTACAATTCATATTTGAAAGTWATTTAATGATTTTGAGTTTAAGAAGGTCAAAACAGGTCTGCAAGTAGGTGCTGTAAGGAGAAAACTAAAGTAGAAAACTTGAATTAAAAAGGGTTAATTTTATGCCATTGTTATTTTATGCTATTGTTGTGCATTGCTAATAAGACTTTATATATGAACTCCAGGTGTTATTTGAGCATAATTTAAGGCCTTGGAAGTGCTTTCCAACCACTGAACGGGAGTTAGGATTCGACCTTTCGGTTTGGCTTCCGGTTTGATCAACCGATTTCATTAAACAACATAGTGAGTTTATGTGGACATATGTGTGTACTTTGTGATTATATATGCTATGATGTTTTATTGCTTATCCATGATTCATGTTAGTTCTAGATTATCACCTCGAATTGGTCTTATTGCTTGTATTGTCTTGTGGTGTGTTTTGGGCGCCGATTCTCGATATCCCATAGAGTCCGGGTGAGACAACCGGAGGGGCTGCCATACTCACTGCCCAATGGGAGCCAGGGGGTGAGTATAGGACTGGCATAATCCGGAAGAAGAAGGGCGGATTTGGTGCCAAGTCTTATGTTTGTGTGTGAAGTTAATTGGTATGTGACCTTGCTTGATCTCGAGTATGATGTTGATTATATTGATGTTCTTTTTCTATGTTGAACATTCTTTTGTGATTCCCACGTTCAAAGTAGGTTGTTGTAAAGGACATCATGTGGTACAACTAAGTTGTTGTCGTGTTGTTATGCAAAAAAATTTCTTTCGAGACCTTCTTTATTTTTGTAGAATGTACGCTTATATATCACATTGTAACCAYATTTTTCCACATAAATTCACTAAGCCATATAGCTTATCTTTWRGTGGTTTTAAYTTTTCAGGGCAAATTGGCAAAGGCAAAAACAAGGTCGGATGATCGATTAGGGATTGACGTGTAAAGCCTACTTTTGAGTTTAGGTATAAGTTATACTTTTGGATTGTTCATAGTATGTATATTCCGGGTAGACATATCCCCGATGATTATGTTTTTGTTAGCTATGTATTTATTAAGTCTTAAAATTATGTATTTTGGGTTGTAAATCGCTATCCCGTATCTTGAGGTTTTTGAAACTAAAATTTATTTAATGAAGGTTGGTAAGTGTTTGTTTTGTAATCGTGGTGTTACAACACCTTCTAAAAAGATAGACGCATGACTCTTCAAAAGACTAAAGTTGTCTATACTGAATCATGGGGTTTGGCAAGAGAGCCATTATCATGATAGTTGTTGTTTGTATTGGTCATAGCGATTCTGAAGAATAGCTAGAGGAGTATGTAAAAGGAAGAGAAACATTTTTCTGATACCACTTGTTGGCCCCAAGGGGATTCTACAAATATAAACAATATGTAGAAGGGGGGATGAATACTGATAGGAGCTTTTACACACCCATAGACTTAACAATCAGGATCAAAAGCAAGTATACAGTTAATCCCAATATCGTCTTTCAAGTAATAAAGTGGTATATAATACCGAGTATCGTCTACAAGGATCGTAGTAAAAGCTTAATACAAGTAGAATGAAAGAGATAGTTTTCATATGGCTATTTTGAAGACTTTGATTAGTGTGATTTAACAGATTAAATAACAAAATATATAAAGGTAGCATGAGTGTAAGACTTATGGTGAGACATAAACACAAATTCCTACGAACAATGTTGTAGAGATGTTGCAGCAAGCAGTCGGCCATAACTAGTTCCACTATCTATTTTGAGGGTATTCCTTTAGGACTTCAACCATTGCACTATATCATAGCTTTCAACCCATATCTCTATGTGGTATCAGGACCAGGGACAGTGACAAACGGTGTTATCAAAATATATGGATAAATAAATCTTTTTGTTAAAAATCACTCTCTCGAGTTGATTCTCATATAATTCAAGTTGTCGTGTGTTATAAGTAGTTCATCTCTAAATCTACTGCACTTTAATAGTTTTAACAAGTGACTAACCTGTCGAAAATTAATTAGTTTGAAAGATACAAATGAAAAATCTCTTTGGTTGGCTACTTTCTCAAGTCTACATCTCATATCATTCAAGTTGACAATGCATTCAATGGCTCATCTCTAAGACCATAACATTCTAACACTTTCAAAGTGATCAACTTTTCAAGAAGTATCATTGGTTTTTATAAAAATTGAATGAAATAGGGGAACGTTATTATTGCAAAACAACGTCCACTTTCCTTCGGTTTAAAATCTCACCCTTAGTCTCACACCCAAGATAATTGAATTAGCTACTCATTAAGGAAAGTAAATGACAAGGAAAATAAATAACAGAAAGTAAAGACACAAATGTAAATAACGAAAAATAAATGAATGAATGTAAAGAGTGGAAAGTAAATGACAAATGAAGTAAATAAAGTAAAGACAAGAATGCAATGCTGCAACAATATAATGTAAAGAATAATATTTAAAGAAATTTGAGAGCTAACTTGCATTAAAAGTGCAAAGTCAGATATGAATCCGATTAGGGATGTTCAAAATGAGTTCCAAAGGCCTCTATTTATACTAAAATAGAGAAAGAAAGAACAAAAATTAAGAATAGACAATTTTGATAACCGGGTCCTGGTTATCACCCGAGGTATTTATTATGTGATTAATTATTTACGTGGATACATGCTTACATGAATTTAATATGTGAGTATATGTATTTTCATGTATGGGAATATATGCATGATCTTAATATATGGGTACATATGCATATGATGTGATTATATGCATGAAATGTGTTTGATTAGGTGTATGCATAATATGAAATTTATATGCATGGTTTTCATATAAAAATTTTATGTATGCATGAGGGTTACTTTTGGGTAGCCAACTTTCCTTTTTGGGAAAGTATAAATAGAAGGTGGGGTTGGACATGTGAATTTTTCTTGCTTTTTTGAAAACTTAAGAGAAGAATTCTGGATTTTTTCTTGCATCTGGAAAACTAAGTTGGATCCGTATTTACAATTATCTTCAAATCTGCATAAGGTGAGTGGTTTTAAAACATCTTTACATATGATTTTGATACTGATTTCAGTTTTGATATGAGCTTATACTGAAATTTGATCACTGTTCTTGAATAAATTCGATGTCTGATTGATATCCTCTACCGGACACTATGGTGATTGGATTGGATTGAATCCAAACATAGTATTGTTCGGATTGGTCTTTATGCATTTTGGGTTGAAGATTTCTCGGACGTAGTGTCGTCCGGATTAGATCGTACCCGAACATAGTATTGTCCGGATTGAGATGGGGATGTGCGTATTTATATTTATCTTCGGACATAGTGTTGTCCGGATAGGGTTAAGTCCGGCTAAAGTGTTGACCGGATAGGAGTTTGACCAGGCACTTGATTGATAAGGATTCTATACTAGGACACCTTGTTGTCCAGATAATGATATATCTGACCATTGTGTTGACCGGATTAAGGGTTTACATTGGGGTTGCTTTATCATATGTTGTCTGGATTAGTATGTATCCGGATAAGAGTTTTCTATTGGGAAATTGTTATATTGACCGGATATGGAATTCGGCCAAGCTTGTCTAGACATGTGTTGGCCGGATAGCTTGTCTGGATGACACATCATCCGTATGAATCTTTAAAGTGTTGAAATTTTGAATTATTGGAAATTTTTACAATTTAACAATTATTTTGGGTTTAAATTTGTTATTGTGAAAAAGGGTATTTTATATCTTTTAAAGCGAAAAGATAATGTTCCTACCAAGCGTGGTGACGTAAGTCTGTTTTGGTATGGAACTGTATTTTGGGAAATGTTCCTACCAAGCGTGTTGACGTAAGTCTGTTTTGGTATGGAACTATATTTTGGGAAATGTTCCTACCAAGCGTGGTGACGTAAGTCTGTTTTAGTATGAAACTGTATTTTGGGACATGTTTCTACCAAGAATGGTGACGTATGTCTGTTTTGGTATGAAACTTGTTTTAAGAGGTAGTTCTCCCAGACATGGTGACATTTGTCTGTTCTAGCTTGGAACTGGGTGATGGGTACTTCCAAACGTGGTGACTTATATCTGTTCTGGCAAGTAACCCTGTTTTGATGAAGGAATAAGGGTGACATATCCAGAAGAGGTGTACCTTGGATAAGGGAGACATTGTCATATGTGGATATTATTATAGCTCTTGTTATTATCACTAATTAGATACAATGACTCTAAATCATCATTTCTTTGTGACTTGATGATTAGAGATATTTTTCTTTTTAGAAATAATAATTTAGATGTTATTGAGAAGGGAAGACAGTTTGTCATCAGAGGCATTTATTGCCTAAGTTTCTATCAAAGTTTTAATACATACAGAGGGGCTCTGGTTGGTCTTACACAAAGACCAGAGGACCTCTGGTTGTGTAAAAAGTGTTTTTCATACTTTGGGAATTTTATAAATCAAAGGCTCTATATGATCCATATAGAAGCTCTGTGTCTTGAGTTTTGTGTTTTTCTTTAAAAATGATATTTTCTTCAAAATTATTTATAAACAAAGTTTAAGAGTCAGAGGAGCTCTGATTCTAGTTTAGTCATCTTTATGATTTATGTTATGTTCTTTTGGACCTATGGTTTATCTGGTCCAGAGGACCTCTGGTTGGTTAATGTCACTTAGATACAGATGCACTGGTTGATAAGGCAGAAGGGGCTCTGGTCTCTAGAACCAGATGAGCTCTGATCTGTTGAACCAGAGAGGCTCTGACTCGTTGAGTCAGAGGGGTTCTGACCCATTGGGGTAGAGTTCCATTGTGAGCTCTGGATTTTTGAGAAATGCATTTAAGTCACGGGTTGAAGTAACTGTTGATCTCTTTTTGATCATATTGTTGAATTACATTATTTTGCTGAAATGCAATTATTTCTGTGTAAAAGATATTTTATCTGATTTTGGTGTTTATCACCCTACATATGCAAAGAAGGGATTTACTCACTAGACCCTTTTGGTCTAACCCTCATTTTGTATTTAAAAAATGTGCAATGCAGGAACTGCGGGGTCAAGGGATATTAAGGGGAAGGGGAAAATGTGATTATTTTCCTTATATGATATCTGCTTTTGGAAGATCAGCATGATGATTGCTTATTTTGAAGATACATGTTGTTATACATGTGTTAGTACAGGATTTTATTTTGGAATTTTTCATATGTAGATTTTGAACATATAAGAATCCTTGTACTAGTAGGACCAATGTGGTGTAAACTGTATTTCTTTGCAATGAAATATGGGTTATATGCAAATGTGGTAGTTGGAGGTGTCACAATAATGTTCCTATAAAATAGACAAAAAGTGCACAAGTACAAAAGGAACAATCATAACAAGTACACTAAGTACTTTCCTTTAGAATCTTCTTGTAAAAATCAGTCTTTGCCCAAGAGTTATCCAAAAATTTGTCCTTATCCATGCACTACAGCTGAATCCAAAAGCTTGTCTAAAAAGTCACACTACAAAGACCAATGCTTAATAAATGCTGCAGCACGAAAATAGTAGGCATGAATGCAAAGAATTAGCCATCCTAATGGTGTAAAGACAAGTAAATAACTTAATTTAACTCCATAGATAAACAAATGAAAAATAATATAATAAAAAGGACTCAAGATTGGGATAAAAGAAAATAAACTACCTAAAAGTAAAGAAATATGTGCCTTATGCCTTGAATAATCAATGCATATCGCACCCCCCAAACTTAAAGTGTTGCTTGTCCCGAAGCAACTAAAAAAAGAAAGTGACTTAATTTGGAAAAATTGTACAAGATTATGCATCAAGTGCACACATTTTGCAAGCATACCAACATGAACTAGCCTTTCATAAATCCTTAGTGAACCGTTCATAACATCATTATTTGTATGAACCATATGCTAGCACCAATCTTTTCTTTGTCAAACTCAACACACATTTCGTTTAGGATCAATAGGGCTTTTATAGGAACACTCTCTTTGGCTTTTTCTTTTCTCACCTAGCCTTTTTCTTGTGCTTCAACATTCAATTTTTTTTTTCAAATTTTGGCACTTTGTGCTCTTTTTGTTGTAAGCATGACTTTGCCCTGTGAGACGTTTTTAGTGCTTTTAACCATATCCCAACTAAGGGATCTTTTTAGAGCTTTGCTCTTTTGCTTTGATGTTTTGCCCTTAGTAGATAACCATCCCCCAAATTGGGTTTTGACAATGTCCTCATTGGCTATATAGGGTATGTAGTGTATATAGATAGAGGGTATAAGTGGCTATTTGTGACATAAGAAGAAAAGCCTATATCATTCCCCTCATGTGTGTAGTGCGTGAGTCAAGTTGTGTCTTAAAAAGATTTATTTCTAGTTCTAGCAAGAACATAATTACTAGGTGAATAGACAAAACCTTAGAATTATTTGAGCTATAAAATCAAAGGCAACAATAATTGAACATGCAATCTTGGAAAAAGAAAATCTAAAAATGTAAAACTATCCTAGACTCAAGAATGAAAATATGGAGACTAAAGAAAGATGATTTAAACTTGTCCTACTCCAAAGGAGTAGGCTGGATAGCCTGTGCTGTAAATATGGTGTCTAATGCTGCATCATCCTTCTTCTTGCATTCCTTTATCAACTTCTCATTCTTTTAAAAAAGCCTCTGATTCTCCGCCTTGATGGCCTTCAGTATGTTTTCAGGAAAGTTGATGTTCTCACCTGTTATGACTAAACAAAAGCAACAACCTTTCCATGTAGGTGGAGTTGTCATGAGTAGTCGGTGATAAAAAAAATGTCTAATAAAGCTTATCTATACATTCTCAGCAGATGACAAATTGGTAGCCTTAAAGGTTTTCAACATGAAATGAGTGTAAGGCCCCAAATCAATCCCAGGCATCCAAGGAAAGTCATGTTATCAACCAAATATGCCTAAGAGGTCGTTTGCAAGAGTGCATCATTCTCAAAATCTATGTGAGATGAGAAATCGAACAATTATTTATGACTTTATCAAAAGTAGACACCTTTCTTTGTGGCTTTATGAATGTGAAGTTATTGTCATCTTGGATGATTTTATGTTGACAAAAATAAGGACTAATCCCCTTTTGGTCGTCGATGGTCAATTTTATAGCTTTTGTGTGTAACTTCAACATATCCACAAGCTTCTTTTCTTGATACAACTCTAGGGTAGATGATATCATGACAGATAATTTGTCTTCTTCTCCTAGAAAAGCATACTTCAAATAAGATGGGATTTGTTTTAGCTCTAGGCGTGTGGGGTGATATAACAGATGGAATAAAGTTCTTTTGTTCACTATTTTCAAGCATCTACTGCAACATCCAGTAGGACAACATCATTCCCTATTGACACTAATTCCTCGACAGTCTCTTCCTCTATTACCTCATCATTCTTTTCTTTCAACTTAAGGGCTTTATGATCTCTAATCCTTACTTCCTTTCCCACCGTAGAACTCCAATCGAAAGATCCGCCCGGTGGTGTGGTATGTAGTGGGTTTAGTACGCCCCTCCAAAAGGTAAAGAATGGCCAGGAAGCCAGGTATCACAGTGCAAGGACGAAAAATAAAATGACCTTCTACCATGCTTGGTGGAGAAGAAGGGGACTCCTTGCTCATGACAAATTGATTCTATTTCATAAATTCTTGAACAATCTTCCAAATAATCAGTGTATTTCAAAGAATTGAAAACATTAAATGTGACTTTTTGGTCCTGAAGTCTTATAGTCATCTCTTCTTTCTGGACATTTTTCATAGTTCTTCCATTGGCTAGGAATGGTCTCCTTAAATTGATAGGAATCTCTTTATCAGCCTCACTGTCTAAAATGATAAAATCTGTCAAAAATATGAACTTATTAACTTGCACTAAAACATCAATCTTTCGCTTAGGGTATGTAATGGATTTGTTGGCTAATTGAAATGTAATAGTGGTAGGTCTAGCCTCTCCTATTGAAAACATATAAGAGCATAAGATTGGTACTTGCACCTAAGTCACAGAAAGCTTTCCCAATCTCCTTCCCACCTATAGAACAAGAAACAGTGAAACTTCTCGGGTCTTTAAACTTAAGAGGCATCTTGTTGGTTAGAAGTGCACTACATCCTTCAATAAGATCTACAGTTTCATACTCGTTCAATTTCTTCTTCTTACTTAAGATGTCTGTGAGAAACTTGGCATAACTGGGCATTTGCTCAATTGCTTCAACAAGGGGTATGTTGATATGCAATACTTTAAACACATCCAAAAATTTCTTAAATAATAGTTCTTCCTTCGGATTCCTTAACCTTTGGATAAAGGGCACATATGGAGGAACAGTTTTTATGACAACTCTGTTTGAATGTGTGGAGAAAGATGAGTCCTTTTATGCCTTGGGTCTTGGTCTTACTCTCTTGTGGTGCAGATGGGGTTGCAACATTGGTCTTAGGGTATGTTATAACCTCATTTTCTAATGACTTTTCCTAGTATCCTCTTCTGGAAACATTAAAGGGTAATTTGATATGGGGCGGGGGAGGGACAGTATTGATGACCTTAGATGATTGGTTTTCTAATGGTTTCGGTGGTTTTTCAATAATAGGGGCCAATGCTGTAGCATCAATTTTTGGCAAAATTGGTTCACAATCTTTTTGCACTGCCTCTGTCAATTTCTTCCCACTTCTAAGTGTCACTACTTTCACATGTTCTTTTCCTAAGGCTTTCGAGACTCTTGTGTTACTAGGCAAAGTACCAACGATCCTATTGTTCTGGTTAAGTCCAAGTTGATTGACTTGGGTTTCTAGATTTCTAATAACAGTACTTTGCTGATTAAAAGGAGATTGATTCTAAGAGTTTTGTTGGGTTATCAACGCTTGATTATCCGCACAAGTGTTGTCCGGATAAACCTATATCAAACAACTCAAAAATCACACGGATGTTAAATCGCACAAGTATTAAGCGGATAACACCCTAAATCGCACAAGTCTTAAGCGGACTAATATTCAACCCAAAAAAAATTCACACTTTTTACCAAAATTTTGGATCAAAACATGAAAAAATATGACTTTTGAAGAATATTTTCCAGAATACGAAAACTCAAAATTCGACTAAAACAGGTTTAAAACTTGCTTAAAATCAAAAATAGTGTGAATCAAGATTGTTCGAAATACAAAAACGAATCTAGCGATGTAAATCTTTTCAAATAACACGCAAAAAATAACCAATTTAGGCTCAAAAACCCAATCTGGACGAAGAACACTCAAGAACAGTGATGAACATCATAGACCTAGATCGATCAATCTTCAAAAATTCGTGCAAAAATGTGCAAAAATTGGTTAATCCTTTAATCGAAACTGCTGCAGTCTGCTCTGATACCAATTGTGAAGTCCAAGATTCATACAAAGATGATAAGATCATCAAGAATCAAGATGAATAGAATAGTAGAGAGAATATCATCAAATGTTGATTTGATTGAGAGAGAGAAAATTACAGCTCAAATCTTGATTACAGTCTGCTAATTACTTGGTAATGACAATTACAATGAAAATACTATTTATACTAAGGAAAATAGTAAAGCTACACTATTACAAGGTAACTAAACTAAGGAGAAACTTGAATACAACATTAAACTCTTATTCTAACCCAACATATATATATATATATATATATCTATATGTATATATGTATATGATTTTATATACATGCATGAATTGTTTATTTGAAGGAGATATATGTATATATGTATATACATATTGTGTTTATATGCATGCATGTGGGGTTAGGGGAGGAGGCTGTAATAGCCGACTTTCCTGAAAAGGAAAGTATAAAAAGGAGGGGTTGGGGTTCTCTTCACTCTTTTTACCATCTCTGGATCTCAAGGGAGCGATTTAAGTGAAACAAGAGTTGATCGGATTGCTTATTTTATCTGAAATCTTGAAGTTATTTTCAAAAGAATCTTCAAAAGGTGAGTGGTTTATATTGCTTTTAAAACTCTTCATGAATTGATTGTAGAAACTTTACTCTTGTTTAAAAGTCAATCTTTGAGGTATTGTCCGGATTAGCCTTAAACCGGTCAAGGCATAAGCGGTTTAGCCTTAAACCGGTCAAGTGTTAAACGATTTATAACATTGAGCTTGTTAAATATTTTAAACGGAGAAGTATGAATACGACCATGTGTTGACCGAATAATTTTAAATCAGATAAGCTTTGGGCGATGTGTTGTCCGGATTTGTTATCCAGACAAAAGTGTTGAATTCTCTTTAAGTGTTAAATTGGACAAAGCTTGAGAGAGAGTTGTCCGGATTAGTAAAAAATGGACAAGGGTCTTGTATTGACCGAATTAGTAAATCAGTCAAAGCCTGACCGGAGATGAAGTCCGACCAAGTCTGTGTTGACCAGATTTGTGCATGGACTTGTGTATTATTTACACAATTGTTATTTTTGGTATTCTTGTATAAAAAATGGGAATATTGATAAAGAATGATTTAGAACTAATGATATTCCATTGGAACATTTATGTCTACGATCTGTTCTAATTGGAATTGTTTTGGTGAAATATTTTAAATGAGGAAATAAGGGTGGCATATCAAGGAGAGGTGTACCATGGGATAAGGGTGACATATCAAGGAGAGGTGTACCATGGGATAAGGGTGACATATCAAGGAGAGGTGTATCATGGATAAGGGTGGCATATCAAGGAGAGGTGTATCTTTGGATATAAGGGTGGCATATGTATGTGTGTTATGTTATATAACTCTTACTATTATATCCTTCAAAATTACCATGGTCTGGAATCTTTATTTATTTGTGATTAAAGATTTAGGATCAGGGTTTTTATTGGAAATCATAGTCTGGAGGTTATAGAGGATGAAATAACAGGTTTGGCCTGAAACTTTAAATAAACCTTGTTGAATGAAAAAGGTTTAAAAATGGCATTATATGAAAACTGGTTAGTTCAAACCTATAAAGGTTTGAAGTATGTTATCTGAATAGTTGAATGTTTGGCTTGAAAAGTGGAAAGGTGCTGGTAATATGTTCCTATTTGTTCATATAATTACATATATATATGAAAACGTTATTTTATACAAGGTTTTGGTGATTATCACCCTGTAATAACATGAATAGGGTAACTCACTAGACCTTTCGGTCTAACCATCATTTTGTGATTTTAAATATGTATTGCAGGAGGTACGGACGGTAAGAAAAAGGGGAAAATGTGATATTTTCCTATATGCATTTCTACATGAAGATTTGTCTGATGTATAGTTTTGATTGATGAACTTTGATTAGTACAAGAAATGTATTTTGAATTTTTGATACATGTATTTTGTATGGTAAATTCTTGTACTAAGGGACCTGAATGGTATATAAACATATATTTCTTCCGTATGAAGTATATGTTACATGCAATATGTTGTATGGGGTGTAACAGAAAGTGGTATCAGAGCCTGAGTTTAAGGGATTTAGGTATTTAACAGCAAGATACCTAGACTTAAACTGTTTTATTGCATGTTAAGGGTCCTGGACATAGTTAGCACCATTGGAAATAAATACGATGAAGTTGAAAGAACAGTGTGTAAGGTAAATTTTAATTACATCTGGCCAATGTAATTATGAATTTACAGGTACACATTTGAACTTGAATACTTCATTATATTTGGGAATGTGAATACATGATTATTAACACTAAAATCTGCAGATGTCTAGCCGAACCCGAAGATCTGAAAGAGTGGCTCGTCCAGAATCTGAGGAAAGGGAAGAATCACCCGTTAATCTTCCGAATAGCACGTCTGGAAATAGAGGTAGAGGAAGACCAAAGGGACAAGGCAGAGGAAGAAGCCAGTCTCAAGGAAGAGGTCAAACTGGAATTCATTCTGAACCTGAAGAATCCCATTCTGGGAATGTTCAGGAGAGATCGGTGCCACCTCCTGAATATGTAACCAGGGACATGTTGGTTGAAGAAATGAGAAAGTTGCGGGAAACTCTGACTTCTATTATGGGAGTTCCAGCCAGAGTAAAAACAGAAAGAATATAAGTTCATCCCTTGATGCCAGTTACTCACAACAAGGAGGGAGATATCAAAATGTTTTTGGCATGCAAGCCACCAACAGTTTCTGGAGAAAGGGATCCAATGAAAGCCATGTGCTGGATCAAGGAAATGGAATCTATGTTCAACACCATTCGGTGTCCGGAAACAGATAAAGTTCCATTTGCTGTTTCTGTATTAAAATCAAATGCTTTGTTCTGGTGGAAAGTTGAATCGTCGGCCAAAACAGATGTTTTACAGACTTTGTCTTGGGCAGAATTTGTGGAATGATTCAAGAACCAGTTTTGTTCTAAAACTGCAGTGAGACAAATGGAAGAAGATTTCCTGAAGTTAGAACAAGAAAATGGAACAGTTCGGGAATATACTGAGAGATTTATTGAATACTCTCGCTTTGCTAAACATTATGTTTCAACCGAATCTAGGAAGATAGAAAGGTACATTTGGGGTTTGAAACCCTCAATTAGAGAGTTTGTCATTGCTATGAATCCCAATACCTTTTCATTGACGGTAGATGCGACTGAAGTGACTGATCGAAATAAGAACTGACAGCCAGAAGGAAATATTATAGAGAAAAGAAAATGGGAGGGGCCTTCATCTTTTCGAGGACTGAAAACAGTAAGATATGATAACAGATCCGAGCAGAAGATAAGTGAGAAAGTCTGCTTACAATGCCGACAGGTTCATCAGGGTGAATGCAAGATGGACCCAAGAAAATATTATGAGTGCAGTGAAGCAGGCCATCTGTTCAGAAGTTGCCTGGCTAATCGAAGGTGTTTTAACTGTAATTCTCTGGATCATATTCGACCGAATTGTCCCTTATTAAAAACACCATAGTTAACTATGGGGAGTAACGTGTCGGGTACTCGGGGAAGACCTACTGTGAACAGAGGAGGGCAAGGAGGGGCACGAGGACAGTCCTTCCAGATGACTAAGAACGAGGCAGAAGCATCACCAGATGTAGTAACAGGTACTTTCCTTCTGAATTCAATATGTGCTAAGGTATTATTTGACTCTGGTGCAAACTTTTCGTTTGTAGCACCACTGTTTGCTCAAACTACATGTCTGAATTCTGGGATACTTGATGATGAATTAGTAGTTGATACTGCTAATAGTCAAGAAACTGTTACTAGTGTGTTCAATAATTGTATTATTGTTATTGAGGGTTATGAACTCCCGATTCGGTTATTTCCCATGCCGATGAAGGAATTTGATGTATTGGTGGGTATGGACTGGTTGGCAAGGTATCAGGCTAGTATTGTTTGTAATCAGAAAATGATCAGAATTACTCTGCTAGACCAAGGAACAGTTGTTATTTATGATGATCGTCAGAATCACCATGTCAGTATTTTGACAGTAATGAAAGCTTAGAAAAGCATTCGGAAGAGGTGCCAGGGATATTTGTCTTACGTAATTGATATTAAGAAAGAAAAAGGAAAAGAGGAATCGATTCTGATTGTTAGTAAATATCCAGAAGTCTTTCCAGAAGACTTATCTGGATTACCTCTAGATAGAGTTATTGAGTTCCGAATTGATCTTATACCAGGGGCTGCACCAGTAGCAAAAGCACCGTACCGGTTAGCTCCATCTGAATTAAAGGAATTGGTTGCACAGTTGAAAGATTTAACTGACAAGGGATTTATTAGACCCAGCACTTCACCTTGGGGTGCTCCGGTTTTATTTGTCAAGAAGAAAGATGGGTCTATGCGAATGTGTATAGAYTATMGTGAACYRAACAAGTTGACAATCAAGAACAAATATCCTTTGCCAAGGATTGATGATTTATTTGATCAATTGGTGGGAGCAAGTTATTTCTCCAAAATTGATTTAAGATCGGGATATCATCAATTAAAAGTCAGGGAAGAAGATATCGCTACAACAGCTTTCAGAACTAGGTACGGGCATCACGAATTCTTAGTTATGCCATTTGGCTTAACTAATGCGCCCGCAGCCTTTATGGATTTGATGAATAGAGTATGTAAGAAATATCTTGATAAATTCGTTATTGTATTTATCGATGATATTCTTATATACTCTAAAACCGAAGAAGAGCATGCGGAACATCTTCGTTTGATATTATAATTGTTGAAAAGGGAAAGGTTGTACGCAAAGCTATCTAAATGTGAGTTATGGTTGAAAGAAGTACAATTCCTGGGTCATGTCATCTCAGAAGCAGGGGTAAAAGTAGATCCAGCAAAAATAGAAGCAGTTGCAAAATGGGAAGCTCCGAAAACTCCTTCTGAAGTCCGAAGCTTTTTGGGATTGGCCGGTTATTACCGTAAGTTCATTCAGGACTTTTCTAAGATTGTCATGCCATTGACTAAATTGACTCAAAAGAACATCAAATTCCAGTGGGAAGGAGAACAACAAGAAACTTTTCAACTGTTAAAAGATCACCTTTGCAGCGCACCAGTATTGACTCTACCAGATGGTCCGAAGACTTTGTGGTGTACAACGACGCTTCAAAGTTAGGGTTGGGATGTGTTCTGATGTAGAGAGAAAAAGTGATTTCTTATGCATCAAGACAATTGAAAGATCATGAGAAACAGTATCCATCCCATGACATGGAGTTAGCTGCAGTGGTGTTTGCTCTGAAAATTTGGAGACACTATCTTCTGGGAACAAAATGTCAGATTTATACTTATCATAAAAGTTTGCAACATTTGTTCATCCAGAAAGAATTAAATATGCGACCGCGTCGGTGGATTGAACTAGTTAATGATTATGATTGGGAAATCCTCTACCACCCGGGAAAAACTAACATGGTAGCTGACGCTCTAAGCAGAAAGGAAAAGAGTGGAACCATTAAAGCTATGGAAATGAGAATGAATTTGATCCCTGACATTCGTAAAGAAATTCAAAGATGTCAACAAGAAGCTATGAAAGAAAAATTTGTTAAGGTAGAAAGGTTGGGTAAGATGATTTCAGCCTTGAAACAAAATGACGAAGGACTAATGTGCTTTCAATGGCGAATTTGGGTACCATGTTTTGGAGATATCTGAAACACTATATTAAATGAAATCCATAAGTCCCGATACTCTATTCATCCAGGCACCAATAAAATGTATAGAGATTTAAAACCTTTTTATTGGTGGCCCGGATTGAAGAAAGACATAGCTAGATATGTGGAACAGTGTCTGACATGTGTATAGGTTAAGATTGAACATCAGAAGCCGTATGGAAGTCTTCAATCTTTAGAGATAACTGTATGAAAATGGGATCACATTACAATGGATTTCGTCATGAAGTTGCCTCGAACTCCAAAGGGATATGACGCAATTTGGGTAATTGTTAATCGTCTATCTAAATCTGCGCATTTTCTGCTAATAAGAGAAAAGTACTCTTTAGAAAAGTTGGCACAGATTTATATTAAAGAAATTGTAACTAGACACGGTGTTCCATTGTCTATTATCTTTGATAGAGATAGTCGGTTTACCTCAAAATTCTGGGAAGGATTGCAGAAAGCCTTGGGGTCTGAAATTCGACTAAGTACAGCTTATCATCCGCAGACTGACGGGCAGAGCGAAAGAACTATCCAGACTCTCGAAGACATGTTGAGAAGTTGTATTATTGACTTCGGGGGATCGTGGGAAGATCATTTGCCGTTGATAGAGTTTGCATATAACAATAGTTACCATTCCAGCATTAAAGCAGCACCGTATGAAGTGTTGTATGGACATAAATGCTGAACGCCGTTGTGTTGGAATGAGGTGGGTAAAAGACAGCTGACGGGTCCTGAAATTGTACAATAAACTTCTGAGAAGATCGAACAGATCCGTGAAAAAATCAGAACATCACAAGATCGCTAGAAAAGTTATGCTGATAATCGTCGAAAGCCGATTGAATTCTGCATAGGTGATTTTGTGATGTTAAAAGTTTCGCCATGAAAGGGTGTCGTCAGATTTGGAAAGAAGGGTAAACTTAGTCCAATGTATGTGGGGCCGTTCAGAATATGTAAGCGAATTGGACCAGTAGCATATCAGTTAGAGCTGCCAGAAGAACTGAGTCTGATTCACAACACTTTCCATGTATCGAATCTGCAAAAATGTTTAGCTGATCCAAGTTTAGCTGTACCGTTGCCAGAGGTTAAATTAGACAGTAAGTTGAACTTTGTGGAAACACTGGAAGCAGTAATTGACCGAAAGATCAGGGTGTTGAGAAACAAAGAGATAAGTCTGGTGAAGGTTCAGTGGAAGTTTCATAAAGGACCAAAAGCGACATGGGAATTAGAGTCAAAGATGAGATCAGAATACCCTTGGCTCTTTAATTAAAGGAATTCCGGGACGGAATTCTTTTGAGGGGTGGATAATGTGATAATCGGATCCTGGTTGTCACATGAGGTAATGAATATGTGATTATTTGTTATATGTGATTACGTGACAGCATGATAAATTGATACATTTGATCATGTTGGTATGTGAAAATGTGCATAGTGTAGATACATGAATGAGATTATATGAATTTATAGATGCACATGTTTTGTATGATATATATATATATGTATATGTGTATATGATTTTATATACATGCATGAATTGTTTATTTGAAGGAAATAAATGTATATATGTATATACATATTGTGTTTATATGCATCCATGTGGGGCTAGGGGAGGAGGCTGTAATAGCCGACTTTCCTGAAAAGGAAAGTATAAAAAGGAGGGGTTGGGGCTCTCTTCACTCTTTTTACCATCTCTGGAGCTCAAGTGAGGGATTTAAGTGAAACAAGAGTTGATCAGATTGCTTAGTTTATCTGAAATCTTGAAGTTATTTTCAAAAGAGTCTTTAAAAGGTGAGTGGTTTATATTGCTTTTAAAACTCTTCATGAATTGATTGTAGAAACTTTACTCTTGTTTAAAAGTCAATCTTTGAGGTATTGTCCNAAAAGGTGAGTGGTTTATATTGCTTTTAAAACTCTTCATGAATTGATTGTAGAAACTTTACTCTTGTTTAAAAGTCAATCTTTGAGGTATTGTCCAGATTAGCCTTAAACCGGTCAAGGCATAAGCGGTTTAGCCTTAAACCGGTCAAGGCATAAGCGGTTTAGCCTTAAACCGGTCAAGGCATAAGCGATTTAGCCTTAAACCGGTCAAATGTTAAACGATTTATAACATTGAGCTTGTTAAATATTTTAAACGGAGAAGTATGAATACGACCATGTGTTGACCGAATAATTTTAAATCAGATAAGCTTTGGGCGATGTGTTGTCCGGATTTGTTATCCGGACAAAAGTGTTGAATTCTCTTTAAGTGTTAAATCGGACAAAGCTAGAGAGAGAGTTGTCCGGATTAGTAAAAAATGGACAAGGGTCTTGTATTGACCGAATTAGTAAATCAGTCAAAGCCTGACCGGAGATGAAGTCCGATCAAGTCTGTGTTGACCGGATTTGTGCATGGACTTGTGTATTATTTACACAATTGTTATTTTTGGTATTCTTGTATAAAAAAATGGGAATATTGATAAAGAATGATTTTGAACTAATGATATTCCATTGGAACATTTATGTCTGCGATCTGTTCTAATTGGAATTGTTTTGGTGAAATATTTTAAATGAGGAAATAAGAGTAACATATCAAGGAGAGGTGTAACATGTGATAATGGTGGCATATCAAGGAGAGGTATACCATGGGATATGGGTGGCATATCAAGGAGAGGTGTATCTTTGGATATAAGGGTGACATATGTATGTGTGTTATGTTATATAACTCTTAATATTATATCCTTTAAAATTACCATGGTCTGGAATCTTTATTTCTTTGTGATTTAAAGATTTAGGATCAGTGTTTTTATTGGAAATCATAGTCTGGAGGTCATAGAGAAGGAAATATCAGGTTTGGTCTGAAACTTTAAATAAACCTTGTTGAATGAAAAAGGTTTAAAAGTGGCATTATACGAAACCTGGTTAGTTCAAACCTATAAAGGTTTGAAGTATGTTATCTGAATAGCTGAATGTTTGGCTTGAAAAGTGGAAAGGTGCTGGTAATATGTTCCTATTTGTTCATATAACTATATATATATATATATATATATATATATATGAAAAAGTTATTTTGTACAAGGTTTTGGTGATTATCACCGTACAATAACATGAATAGGGTAACTCACTAGACCTTTCGGTTTAACCCTCGTTTTGTGATTTTAAATTTGTATTGCAGAAGGTACGGACGGTAAGGGAAAGTGGAAAATGTGATATTTTCCTATATGAATTTCTACATGAAGATTTGTCTATGATGTATAGTTTTGATTGATGAACGTTGATTAATAYAAGAAATGTATTTTGAATTTTTGAGACATGTATTCTGTATGGTAAATTCTTGTACTAAGGGACCTGAATGGTATATAAACATGTAATTTTTCCATATAAAGTATGTGTTACATGCAATATGTTGTATGGGGTGTAACAATCCATATTATTTTGATGGCATAGAACCTGGTGGTAATGAATAAAACTATGACTTTGCTCGATCCCGTAAAGGAAATGGAAATAAAGTGAGTCTTAAAGCATCATTAGACACTCCTGGGATCAAGAAAGCATTAATGATTTCAATGAAAAATTTAGATGTGAGTGAGGATCTTCCGACGACAATCCTACAAATTGTCCATTTATTTGAAACATATGAAACATGATGGGTTTTAGCTCAAATAGATGGCTGTCATATGAGGCTTAACTATTCACGAGTTTAATTGCTCAAAATCGCGGATAACATAGTCTATAATTTGTCCATCTTTAGAGTTTGCAAGATTGATTATGTTTGGAGTTTGAACCCTCGGTTGATCATTATTTTCAGATTTCGTGTCATCATTAACCAAATCATTATCATTGTGTGGTAGTCCGTATGGAAAGTTATGAAATTGTGGTATTGGTGCAAAACCAGATGGTCGATTTTTCACACGTGACGGTGGGTGAGGTGGCGAATCTGCAATAAGTAGGGGAGGTAACGCCATATTGGGAGGGAGTAGGGAAAAAAATGTTCTTTGTGGCCTCCTTTGGCAGAATGTTCTCTCAATATCAAGATCAAATTCGAAAAACTCCCCTGCGGTTTATCCTTGGCATATACCACATTCAAATGATTCAAGCGGTGTTAGAAAAATAAAATCTTTTATTTTACTCTTATAGCTTGCCAATCCCCGACAATGGCACCAAAAACATGACAGGAGCTTTTACACACCCACATACTTAGCAATCACGACCAAAAGCAAGTATAGAATTAGTCCCGATATCGTCTTTCAAGTAATAAAGTGGTATAGAATACTGAGTATCGTCCACATGGATCGTAGTAAAAGCTTAATAAAAATATAATGAAAGAGATGGTTTATGATGACGATTTTGAAGACTTTGATTGGTTTGATTTAACATCTTAAATAACAAAATATATAAAGTAGCATGGCTGTAAGACTTGTGGTGAGACATAAGCACAAATTCTAGCGGACAATGCTGTAGGGATGCTACATTAAGCAGTCAGCCATAACTAGTTCTACCATCTATTTTGAGGGTATTCCTCTCAGAATTCGACCATTGCACTATATTATAACTTTCAACCCATATCTCCATGTGGTATCAGGACCAGGGATAGTTATAAATGGTGTTCTCAAAATATATGGATGAACAAATCTCTTTTTTAAAAATCACTTTCTCGAGTAGTCATCTATTGAATCTAGTGCACTAATTAATTAGTTTGAAAGATATAAATGATCAATCTTTTTATCGGCTGCTTTCTCAAGTCTACCTTTGATATCATTCAAGTTGACGTGCATTTAATGGCTCATCTCTAAAACCATGACACTTTAACACTTTCAAGATGATCAACTTATCAAGAAGTGTTATTGTTTTTTATAAAACTTGAATGAAATAGTGGAACGTTGTTATTGCAAAACAACGTCAACTTTTATTCGGTTTAAAATCCTTAGTCTCACTCCCAAGCTAATATAATTAGCTACTCATTACAGAAAGTGAATGACAAGAAAAGTAAATAACAAAAAGTAAAGACATAAATGTAAATAACGAAAATTAAACGACTGAATGTAAATAGCGAAAGTAAATGATAAGGAAAGTAAATAAAGTAAAGACAAGAATGTAATGCTGCAACAATATAACGCAAAGAACAATATTTAAAGAAATTTGAGAGCTAACTTGAATATTAAGTGCAAAGTATGATGTGAATTTGATTAAGGATGTTCAAGATGAGTTCCAAAGGCCTCTATTTGTACTAAAATATAAGAAGAAGAGACGAAAACTAAGAAAAGATAAGGATCCTATAAAGTAGACAAAAAATACACAAGTACAAAATAGACAATCATAACAAGTACACTAAGTAGTTTCCTTTATAATCTTTTTGTAAAAATTAGTCTTTGCAAAAGTTATCCAAAAATGTGTCCTTATCCATGCACAACAACTGAATCCAAAAAGTTTATCCAAAAAGCCATACTACAAAAACCAATGCTTAATGAATGATGCAACATGGAAACAGTAGGCACACATGCAAAGAATTAGCCATTGTAATTGTGTAAAGACAAGTAAGTCACTTAATTTAGCTCAATGGATAAACAAATAGAAAATAATATAATAATAATAAGGACTCAAGGTTAGGATAAAAGAAAATAAACTACCTAAAAGTAAAGAAATAGGTGCTTTATGCCCTGAATAATTAAATGCATATCAAACACAAACACACTATTTTTATTTTTTAAACTCTTTTATTGATTAAGAAAGAACCAATATGGAATTTACAAATTGTCTAGAAATAGATAAGGAAAATTTTTAATCTAAACAATCTTAAGAATCACTAATCTTTTTCTTGCACATACACAACAATAAAGAAAGAAATAAGAGCAAGAGAGAAGAGAGTTTAGAAGATGTAAAAAGGGTTGAAGGAGTGTCCAAGAAGAAGAGTCTTTTTTTGGCTATTTATACCCAATGTATTAAATGCACCTCATATGGTACAATCCACATGTTAAGAGATGGTAGAATACTTGTCCTTGTCTTTTGGATATGGCAAGATTCTGGCCAGATATGAATAGTTTGTTTTATGTAGTTGGTGAGCACGTTTGGAGACGAAAAAGCAAATCGTACTGTACCTTTGTCTGGTTGAAGCATATGGTATGTACTTTTGTGCAAGAGAGTAAGACAAAGCAATCTTCAAGTCCAAGACTTGATCCAGTTATAGAGATGAGTCGTTGAGGACTCCTTTAGCTATCGCTAAGTCTTGGCTAGATTTCACATTTAATGTAGATGGTAAAGGCATCATTGAATGTCGCTTCAAATTACAAGTAGACCATCTTTTTCTTCAGCTCTATCTTTGAAATCGCTGAATCTTCTTTGATCTGAGTTTGTCTTGAAGAAATAACTTAAGTTCTAAATTATTACAATACATGTTCAGTGATCACTGAACAAACTCAGATAAGACCGATCCCTAAAATTGAAACATCAAACAAAACTAAATATTTTTCACTAAATAAAATGATAATCATCAAATCACTAAAAGAGTTTGGATCAACATTATAGATAATATTTAATTGTAAATTATTTTCTACAAGAAAATAAAGGAGGTAAGATTACTAAATTATCCTCATACAAAAGGTACATGTCTCAAGTTACCAGACCTTAGTTAACAGTGTTAACTTGACGGATCATGATAGTTATGAAAATGAAGTTAGGAACCACGTATGTAAATAATATATTTAAGGAGTCATATCCAAATTTTGAACACCTTCAACTGTAATTCACTTTACAAAGAAATATAAAGCGCAATATATATATATATATATATATATAGAGGTTGGTTATTATACAACCCTTGACATTTGTGCAACCAATACAACCCAATCTCAACCGTCCATTTCATTTGATGAATATGTGATTTCATAGAAGTTTTGATTGTTTCCTAATATAAAGTATTAATCATAATTAATGAACTCTATTCACATTCCATAAATATTCAAATCATAATAAATGAACTTCCATCATTTCTATAAATATTTCAATTAATTGGGTTGCAAGGGTTGTACAAATACACAAGGTTGTAAAAGAAATATACCCTATATATATATATATATATATATTCTATTTTATGATTAAAAAATGTCCATAAATCATCTTAAGATTTTAATAATTTCCTTTTCTTTTGTTTAGAACTCCACTCATGTATCACGTTTATGTTTTTGGCGTACACCTTGCCCGGTTTCCTTTTTTATTTTTACAAATTCAGTAGGTAAAAAAAGAATACAATATCTTCTACTTTAGTCATGATATTAGGGTTTGGTTTTCCCATCATATTATCCTTTATAATTACACTTTAATGCTTACATTGCCTTGTACAAAGCATTATAAGGCTTAAGGGTTTTTTCTTTTTTTTACTTTCTTTTCAAATATAACTTATGGAATAAATGATAATTATGTATGAGATCTAAAACTTAAATGAGTAGAAGAAGGAAACTTATAAACTAAAGTACTTACTCCTATTCCTGTATAGAAGTATTTGTATATTTGATATCGATGGTTATTCATTTTGTTTTAGTTTTACAAGTTTATATAAATTTTGTTTTGTCCTATGGTATTATTCAAAACCTTAACAAAGACAAGTATATATGTATGTGTGTGTGTATATATATATATACATATATATATATATGTATATGATTATAGTAAGAATGATGAGAACACTTTTGACCCTTTGGATGAGTTGAGTTTTTGATTTCACTTTATCTACCTTTATCTTCACTTCCAGGTAACTCTCACAAAATTTTACATGCATTTAATCACTTGTACATGCTTGAATTTGTTAAAGATAACTAGAAGGATACTCGCGCAATGCAGCGAGATATATATCTTGATTTTAATATTTTATTTTATTCTTTATCTCAATCGATGTTATAATATGATCTTATGTGATTTTGAACAAAAAAAACGATAATGTTTTTATTTTTGAATAAAATATGAATTTGAAAATATCATAAAAATTTGACAAAAAGATATCGATATTAGTATCAAATTAACTATTTAAAATT
>NW_020201481.1:29598-33856 GCF_001531365.2 Cynara cardunculus var. scolymus
GTAATTTATATTTAGTTTAATAATATAATTTTTTATAAAGATAATAGTTAATTATTTTGTTAGAACTCAATAATTATCTTAATTATATTTTAGATTTTTTATATTTTAAAATGAGATGTTTATCATCTATTTGATTATATTTATCCGCAATTAGTTACACGAATTCAAATGGAGCTTTAATAAGTTGTACATACGTACAATTACTAATAATCTTGAATTTTAAGTAATATGCATCAATAAACAGTACTTCATGTATACAAAATGATTTTTAAGAGTTTTTGTCAAATGTTTTATAATATATAGTATAGATATAGATAAAATTAGGTAAAAGTAGTTGAAGATATATGAATGATTTGTTCCCACTTTTTCACAATAACACTTATTCCCGCCAGAATCCACCCTCCACACACACACACACACACACACACATATATATATATATATATAGAGAGAGAGAGAGAGAGAGAGACGAAGGATCGTGTGAGAATGAGAGTTAAGATAAGAAGCATATGAAGAGATTTGGACCCTTGATCACCTTTAATCTTAAATCCACCCATGAATCGGGCTTGATATGGGGATTGCTCCGGTGCATCTCATCCTAATGTGCATCCAAGGGTGGAAATCCCTTCTCTCATTCTCATGGAACCCAATTGTAACACCCCATCCTACTAAACCTAAGATAAGGCGTGACACAACCAAAAAATGGATCAAAAACATATAGATCAAAGTATAAAGCTTTAACATAACTCCCAAACATTACAACCAAATAGTATTCATATGTTTAACATATTTACATAGCAAAAGTACTGATCTAAAACTATTCTTTCTACATCCTAAGCCATCTCGATCGTTCATGTTTCTCCCAGGTTATATCTTGAACCTGCCTAGGTAAAACAAAACAAACCTCGGTTGAGCAAAATTTGCCTAGTGAACAAATAATAACATTATAAATACAAGATAAAATAGTAAATGCAAGAAAATATTACAATAAAAGTTGAAATGGATTTAAGTGTAAATATCTAAAATTGAAGCTTATATAATAAATAAATAAAACTCAAGGTAAGATGGTCATCCGTATCATTAGGATATGTTGTTCCCGATGGATGATCAGTCAAATCAGGCTTCATAATGGAATGGAAGTGTTGGGCACCACACCATCTCATTCCCCGATAAACAGAGATATATGGTATTTGATTCTATCCGTAACCAATGTAATTGGTATTCGGCTCTATCTGGTAACCATGGTACATGGTATTCGGTTCAAGGATGCATCCAACATTCTCTATTTGGCTTGGCCATAACCCTTATGAAAATGCCATGACTATTTTATCCATCATGGAGGCGTCTCAATACCTGTTCCCCGAGTACTGAGCCTAGTCATAACTAAATTCAATAACCTTAAACTCAAACTCCTTAATCGTATCAATAATTGAACATGGGATAACTAGAATAATAAAACCACGAAGCATTCAAATTAATTTACCGGCAAGAATTATAGAATACACCGTTAATGGATCGAAGTCTCAAGCATACAAAGTCTTTAAAACAAGACATCCCATAAACACTAAAGATTTCGGATAACATCTTGATAACCTCCACTTTTGTGGATGAATACTGTTGGTCCCGTAAGGGTCCACAAGAATAGAAACAATTTATAGAAGAGGGGATGAATACAAACACAGTATTTTCAAATTTAAAATATATATTGACAGAGAAGATCAATACAAATTTTATAAGACTGTTTGCGGAAAGATAAGGTAAAGAAAAACTATCTAAACAATCTTTGGTTACACACAGATCTTTAGCAATTACAAGARAAGAGATTGCTAAAAAGAAGATCTTTTACTTAAGCTAGAAGAGGCTTGAAGTAAGAAAAGGATTGCAGAGAGATGTGCGCACTCTACAAAGAGAAGAAACACTTCTATTTATACCCAGTGCATTAAATGAACATTTAATGCAATATGGTAGGTTTAGAGTGCGTGGCAAGCCTTAAGAGGAAGGCTTGTCCTTTGCTACAGTGAATAGTAAAAAAGCACTATTCTTGAGCAGACATCCTTGCCAAAAGTTGGTGAACAAAGAGTCGATTAATCGGCTCCGTACCGTACTAACTTTTGCAAGGGTATGGGTTTGTCCTTTGTGTGCAAAAGGACAAGACAACAACAATCATGCTAAGCAAACTTCTTTTGATCGCTGAATGCTGGGATGACCTGGAGGTCTCATCATCATTCGCTGAAGCTAGAGTAGTCTTCATATGTAGACAGGTTTGTAACCACTGAATACCGCTTCAGATCACATACTTGCCAGTCTCTAATCTTCAGTTTCAGTCTTCGACGTTTGCTGAAGGATCTTTGGTGTGAGTGTTGTCTTCTTGAAGTATTGTTTATCTCTGATGAATTTATAATGCAAGTTCTTCAGCGATCACTGAACATACTCAGTGATGATCGTTGGAACTGAAAATACAGAGATACAAATAGAACGTGAAAGAAAGGGATTATCATCAAATCATTGAGAGAGAGGATCAACAATCTCCCCCTATTTGATGATAACATAGAGTAAGTTATCTTATCAAATAATAGTAAGGAAAAGTTACATATAAAGTACATATCCCTTTTTACTATTTTGGGATCTTTTTCAGTTAGGTCAGTCTCAGCTTGAAAAGTTTTCTTAAGTTATATCTAAGAAAATTACAAGTACGAAAACTGAAACTGAAAGCTTATTTACTGACTTATAGATTGTCAGTGAATGATGAAAGTAACATTGGAACTCATAGACTTGTGTCCCTATTACTTTTTTCAGGGATCTTTTTCAGTGAAGTAAATGGAATACTCATTTTATTAAACAAAGAAAATAATACAAGTATTACAGTACATGTCCAGATCTTTACAGAATGTAAGAAAAATCACTGAAAGGAGATATAGTACATGAAGTTACAAGGAAGAGTGGATTGTTGTTTACAAATAGAATCTTATCTTAGAACACTTAGATCTATGTAATCAGGTACATCTCCACCAAGGTTTCTATGACGTAGGAATTCCATTCGTATCTTCAGATCGATGACTCTTCCAGGCATGCTATCATCTATCCAGAGCAAAAGATACACCCAGTGATCCATTGGACATAGACGTAGCTCTGACATTCTCTGAAATCTGACTTCACCTTCATAGTCAAGGAATATAACTCCTAACTCAGGTTTAAAATGCACAGAGTTGGGTGTATAGGGACCCTTATCTGGCAAGTCAAGATTCAGCATAGAAATGTCAACACTCTTATGACCCTTCAGGACTTCATCTAAGTCGAACTTTGTTTCATGTTCGTTCATTAGGGATGGTCCTTCATTAGGATCAGAGAGCATTAATTTCTTCTTCCCACCCTTCTTCAGAGTTGGCCGGTCAGGGACCTTGACATACCTGGACATCCTTTTGATGAGCTCGTTGACGATGTCGTCGATAAGTGTCTTGTGTCTCAACTTGGATTGTTGAATGGCTTGTCTGATCTCCATCCATTCGCTGAATCCATAGCGGCCTAGGTAGGAAGGATACTCGGTAACGACATCAAGATTGTCCCTGGTTATGAGCATTGAGACTAGAGTACCACCGTCTTTGGATCGTCCGCTGATGCTGACGCTAATGATTTGGCGGAGACTGAGTCTCTTTTTCAGCTTTGCTTCGCTCCATTTCTTATCCTTGTCCACAAGTTTCAGCTTCTTCTTGCGATCAGCTTCTGCCATAGAAAGAAGTTTAGCTTGGGCTTGGACAGCACTCACCGTTTTCTTGGACTTTTTCTTGGGAAGGACTTTAGCAGCTAGCGACTTGGCCAGCTTTAGGCTGTCTTCAGTCTGTTTCTTTTGAAGCTCTAGCTCTTCTTCAGCCCTTAATGCCTCGAGTCTTTCAGCTTCAGAAAGGAAGTCAAACTCACCACCACTAGAGGTACGAAGAGGAATTTTTACTCTAGTCTGGTCGAGCGACTCCTTAAGCTGAGACATCTGCTGGTYKGWTRGAGTAAAAGAGCTGGGTTGATCAGATACCCACTCCAGTCGACTGCAGGTTGTTGATGGGATATGAAGTTGATATTCTGAACTGATCACTACCTGAGAGGTAGAGTCTTCAAATAAGGTTTGTTGAGGGCATGAGAAAAGTACCTTCAAGTTGCATTCTTCAGCGACCGCCTTGCCTTTCGAATTGGGATCCTGGTGCCCTGATGGAGTCGATTCACCTTGTCTTTGCTCCGCCTGTGATTGAGCTTCCCCGAGGGCAACACC
>NW_020201481.1:34065-35389 GCF_001531365.2 Cynara cardunculus var. scolymus
TGTAGGAGCAGCATCAGATGATCCACCAGCGTTGGACCTCATCTCCCCCTCTCTGGCTAAAACAATAGAGATTTGGCCAGAGAGTTTGTCCAAGCGCTGCCGCTGGAGAACCATTGTATCCTCCAGCCTTTGCAAAGCATTGGCTAGAGTTGTCGTTGCCTCTCGTGTTTCATGGAGCTGACCATGATCATCAACAGAAAAAGAAGGTGTACTCACTAGAGCTGGTTGACGGACATCATCCAGGATTTGTTGAAGAAGTCCAAGTTGCTGATCAGCAATCGCCTGAGCATCGTCAGCCCTACTGTGAAGAATAGCAATGGCGTCATTGTTGGCATGAACAGCTTCTTGGAGAGTCTGGAGCTAACTCTGAACTTCTTGAACGTCCTCCTGGAGGGCTAGGAAGTTCACATCAAGATCGCCTTGGCGAGGCATCTCTTGGTGAACTTCGTTGACCTTGGAGAGGATGGTATCAACGGCTGGAAGGAGAAGCTTGACGCCAGATGCCATATCATAGTCATCATCGACATCCTCATCTTCTCCATCATCTTTCTCTCTTTCTCCAGCATCTCCACCACCTTCATGAGCAGCAGGCTGCTGCATCAAAGAAGGACCTGCAAAAGAAGAAGTATGAGCTAAAGGCTCAAGGTTAGAAGAAATGAAGGGGTAGGAAGATGGAATACCTAAGGGGCCTTCAGTGACATCAAAAGGAGTGTCACTGGTGGGTGCAGAGAAGTCCTCGAGAGGATGGACATCCGTATGCTGAGGAGCATCGAGAGGAGCAACCTCAGGTCCTGTGGTGAGTGTCTCAATATCAGGAAGGACAGTCGCTGATACTTCATCGACACGTGTAAGGACCAAGGAAGGAGGAGAAGAGAGAATGATTGAGAAAAGTCGTGGGTGTTCAGCGGTGGCGGCGCTGATATCTACACTTTCAGTGATTTGGGTCACTGAAGTGATTGATGAAGGTGCCACTAATACGACAGTGATAGGAGAGATCACTGAAGAGCTGGGAGGGGTAACAGAAAATGCCTCGGGGGTAAGGCTAGTTTCAATAACTAAAACCTGTAGAGAGGCTTCAACTAGAGACGTGGTTGTCTCCTTTTTGGCTTTCTTGGCCCTCTGAGGAGAACCAAGAATAGGTTGAGAAGGGCGTTTTGAAGAGGTTGTGATGGCTGGGTTAGACGCGGGGGGGTTTACCCTTGTCCTTGCCATCTGAGAGAAAGATGTAGTGATGGACATAATGGAAGAGAGTGTCACATCACTGTCCCTCAGCTTGTGTTCCAGAATCCTTGAGCCAAGCCGGCATGCTGGTAGGTTACCTTCT
>NW_020201481.1:36559-38000 GCF_001531365.2 Cynara cardunculus var. scolymus
TCCATGCGATTGAAGGTAAAGTGGATTTGCTCCATTGTTCGTCCAACGTCGTCTTGGACCTCAACGACCTCAGCAGTGTACCAAAACTGCTGGAGAATTTCCTTAACCATGAGAGGTTCATGGTTGAGAGCGTAGCTGAGCGACGACTGTTTGACAAAGTCAGCCGCCGGTTGGTAGAAGGCTCGAGAGGGTGGTATCTCCAACCAGGCACGATGGTTATTGGCCTTGATGGAGACCTCGTCTAACGCGAAGTTGACATTCTTGGCAGCCATCTGTAGTTTGTAAAAGAAACAAAAACAGGAAGGTAAATGGTTAGAAAAGTACCAAGAATATGTGGTTAATAGAGTAGAAAAAGTTATGAAACAAGGAAAAACTTCTTTTGAAAAACCAGAGAAAAATGAGGGTTTTTCAAGTAGAATGTATATCAAGAAACAGATTTATTAATCAAGAAAGAAATGATTAATAATCTTTAGTTTAATGTATTAAGAGAACAAGATTCTTAACAATATTAAACAAATTTCTTATAACGAAGAAAAAGAAATAGAAGATTCTTACCTTTGTGGTTGAAGAAGAAAGGTCCAAAAGAGGGTTTTGAAGGATGTTCTTGCTTTGGAGAAATWTTAGCAGAGGTTCGACTAATAATTTTTGAAAGCGTAAAGAGAAAAGTGAAGAGAAAATCTCATATTTATAGGTAATAGTGGAGAGAGAAGAAATATGAGAGAGAAGAAAGGCGACGTTTCAAAAAATGGTCATAATGAGTAATGTGCCACGTTCTCATCCACGATTGGATGACATTTAATGAGGGAGCATAATGACAAGTCATTTTGCGTGTCTCAAAGCGTCTGTCATGGAAAACAGAGAATGCCGTCATAAAGACGTACATTTAACTATTTTCTTTTAAAAACAAGGGTTTTTAAGAATATGAAGAGTCATTCAGTGTAAAGAAAAGGTACTGAGATGCTTCATTTAAAACAATTTAACACTGAAAACGAGAAAGTATTCAGTGATGGTTTTAAGACATCATATTTCAGTGAAGAGGAATCACTGAAACTGGCATTTAAAAAGCTTTTTGGTCACTGAAGAAAAAGAGTCAATGATCAATTTAGATTTTTAAGAAAGTATATAGATATACTTTAAGATGTGATGAGTGAAGAGAATCACTGAGATCACATTTTAAAACATTTTATCACTGAAAAAGAAAAAATTCAGTGATGGTTTTAAGATTGGAAAAGAGAAGAGTAATCATACCTTAGAGAGTAGATATATTTACTCAATAGTTCAGTGTTTGAGAAAGAGCACTGAATCATTTCATTTAATGAGTGATGTTTAATAACTGAAGGTTAATCTTCAGTGTTCAACATTCCCAATTCGCTGATCAAGATATTAAATCTTGTCTCATCAAGAGGCTTGGTGAAAAGGTCAGCGAGTTGATACTCAGTTG
>NW_020201481.1:44923-62712 GCF_001531365.2 Cynara cardunculus var. scolymus
TAATCACTGAATACCGCTTCAGATCATGTACTCGCCAGTCTCTAATCTTCAGTTTCAKTCTTCGAMRTTYGCTRAAGGATCTTTGGTGTGAGTGTTGTCTTCTTGAAGTATTGTTTGTCTCTGATGAATTTACAATGCAAGTTCTTTAGCGATAACTGAACATACTCAGTGATGATAGCTGGAACTGAAAATACAGAGACACAAATACAACGTGAAAGGAAAAAGGGATTATCATCAAATCACTGAGAGAGAGGATCAACAAATACCATGATCAAGATTCCGCGGAATGGATAATCACTACATTTGATTATCCATGTGTTGAAGAATGTAGATATTCGTACCCTGGAAGTGTTAGAAATTGTCACAAGTGACTTGAGGCTTATGAACGGTTCTCTCCTTCCGGGTTACCTACACTTGTTAAAAAATTATCTTTAGACGACTTTCGGTAACAATTCTTATCAATTTCAAGTTTCTACAAGCCCTTATAGTTAAAAAGATCCTACAGACCTTCAAATATGCTTAAAATACCTACAGGACACTTAATAAACACTCAATACAATTAATAAAACCCTAAACAAAATTTGTAAAAATCCAATCTCTACATATCAAAACAGTAGCTAACAGATTCTTAACACCTAAAGTTTAAGCCTTTTTCTCATACTTAGAGGATAAACCAAACTTTCATGTAAAATTGAAAGTTTTAGATATACCTCGTAAGATTTTAAATAAACTAGATTCACATAATTTGGAGCTCTGGTATAATTACTATAGAATTTCACACTAACAGAGTGAAATTTCGAAGCTGCAGAATAGGGCTGGGAAAACCAATGTTTTCGAGTTGCTTAAACTCAGAACTAGGTTTTGGTGTACAAAGTTGTAGTATACTCATAGATCTTTCTGTTCATATAAATAAAATCTCATTTGGACAAATGGTTGATTTTATACGAATTTTCAAACTTACTGAATTGAATTTGTCACTTCCATCAGCACCAATCTTGAAGAAATTTCACCTCAAATCATCAATCTTTCATCTATATTCATGAATACACATAGGGTTTAACCCATTTTCCCTAAAGAAGAAAAAGTCACAAAAAAAATCAAACCATAAACATCCTTATTTTGAGTCCTAATTCCAAATAAAACCTACAATCTTCAAACATCTTGGAATTCCACAAGAGATTTGAGGTTTATAGATGAATTTTAGGGTTTTTAGAGAGAAGGAGAAGAAAATCGTATGAATCTTAAGAAAAAATATGATTTTGTGTTTAAAAAAAAATAATTACATATTTATATTTACAATAACCCTTGATCTTAAACTTATTCTCAAATTAACCCTACTTTAGCAATCTCCTTACAATTTGGTCTTAACCAAGATTGTTTCAACCAACAAAGGAACTAAAAAAATATATAAAATGAACTTGCCTTAATGAACAATTCTTGAATACTAAGATACAAGTCAACAAAGCACGATTTCAAAAATTGAACATAATTGGGCTTTCGGCTATAAGATTTTCTAAATACGGGGTATTATACCAATCATGAGTGTGTGTGTATATATATATATACATATATATATATATAGAGAGAGAGAGAGAGGAGGAGGTTTATTTTGCACACCACGTTATTTGTATAAACCGTACAAATCTCATTCAATCAATCATAATTTTTCATTTTGTTCATTTTTTTTTGTAATTATGAGAGATTGATTAATCATTTTTATTGTGGAAGGTGTTAATCATGGATATTATCATCTTCATTATATTAATTTTAAAGAAATACATGAAACAATTTCATTAAAATTTCATAAGTTTTATATGAAACAATTTCATAACCATATATGAAACAACTTCATCAAAAAAAAAGTATTATATGAAACAATTTCATAAGATTAAACAATTTTATGAAATTTTTTCACAAGATTAAACAATGAAATCGACGGATGAGGATGGTTTGCATAGTTTGTACAAATATGGGTGGTTTGCATTTGATCGCTCATATATATACACACACACACACACACTAGTTGTATACTCGCACAATGTGACAACTTAATAATACTCGCAGTAGCAATATATGACTGTTTGGTAGTTGATTGATAATATAGAAAGTGCAATGAAACTAAATATTATATACTTTAAAAATAACATCAATAGTTATCGTTATACTATAAGAGTGCGATGTAACACAAAGAAAACAAAAAATATCGGGCAAGACTCAAAAACATAGCCTTGAGATAAATATCGATTTGATCCCTCTTCTTTTTAGCCATTAATTCGGCAATTCTCTAACTTACAACAGTTATTTGTATTCTTGTTTCCGACTACTTATCTATCGTTCGACACATCTTGAGCTACAAAATCTACACGATAACTCATTTTCAACCATTCATTCTCCAAGTATTACAATTATTGTCATTCTAAGAGCGTATGTAACACAAAGAAAACAAATTGTTTGCTAAACTTGATTTAGAATAGGTTTTGAATGATATAGGACTAACAAAAGTATATGATTATAAGAAGCAATAACTAATGGACGCAATGTATGCTTTTGTTCAAGACATATAGGTAAAAATAGAAAAAAAATATCATACCTTGTTATTGTTAACGAAAACAATAAAGTAATATTTCAGATTTCGTTTCAACAAATAAAAAGCACCAACACTTGTACATTTGCACCTCATATAATTTTTCTTCAACAAAAACATCAAACATCAGCAATATTCTTGTAAAGGGCTGTTTTATCCATCAAGTAAAGTTCAAGTTAAAATCAAGTGAAAATAGAAGAAAGGGTGAGTTAAAGAAACAAGATGCACACACACATACATATAGTCCAAAATTACCAGAACAGTCTGATGACATTCTCAAGCCACATACAGATCTATGCAGCAGTTAAATGGAAGCATATATGACTACAATGACACAGATAAGTTGACCAGCCTAAGCTTAAGATAAAGCATGCCAACTATTATAAGCGCATAATGGTAATTGCAAACATATATCCTTCAAACACTTGATTTTATTAAACAATCAGTTTTAAATTATTTAACAATAATCTCAACAACCATGCTCTTGGATGAAGGGATAACAATGAGCTATTACTTGTGATAACTTTTGGTCAACTTCTATATGATAATATAGCCTGTTTGGTTGTCAACAAATAAATGGTGACTTCTGTTCAACATAACTATTTACCATGACGCCAATTTTGCCCTCGTATAGTTCAAAAGAAGTAATACAAAATGTCATCATGTACAAAATGCAACAATTCAGGTGGAATATATCTGCTTAATATTTGAAATCATGCCTATATCATGATCATAAACAAAATAACTTATGACCACATGTTCTTAACCTACAACAACATAATCAGATAGGCAAAACATATTGGATATAAGGTGAAGTACGAGTGTTTATCACAGGTTATTTAGTGACCCCTATTGGACAACAAAGGTGAATAATGAGTTCATTAAGGGAGCGTTTGGTATGTGAGACATGATAGAACAGAACAAAAACTTGTTGTCCCACATTTGGTAACCAGACAGTACTGAATGGGACAAAAAATGCATCTTTTTGTCCCGCCCAAATAGGTGGAACAAATATTAGAAGATGAGACAATATTGGTAGATTACTAAACTACACATGTCAAATCAAAACCCTGAAAGCTAAATGAACCCTAATGGAACAATATATGGACATGAAGAAAATGGAAAATGATCATCAAGTCAGGTAATGGTCATGAAGTGATATGATGGTCGGAACAGTTCTCTTACAAGTTTGTCCAAGTTCGACAATATGCAGAGATGCGTGCAATACATTAGCTTGTCACGAGCAACCAAAATTTGTGGAATGCATGACAATCAGATTATGGTTGGCATCTATTTTGAAGAGTGGCCAGGGCTTCAGATTATCTAGCCTAAGATCTAATACCTTCAAGAATCAGGAGGTGCAGAAAAGTGATAGGTTGTTAAGTAGCACTAAATGAACACATAAGGTGGGATCAAGGGCCAAGAGTAAACCAATAAATACACCATCCTCACACAGTATTTAATAGGACGTTAACAAGACCTTAATACGACTTATAAAAGAAACTACATGAATGAGGCAAGGAAAAGGAGCATGAGTTAGTTGGGATAAAACTGGCAAAACGAGCTTTCCTTTATCCTAGTGCCATTAAATTGACCTTTAAAATTGAGACGAAGGACATTTATCAAATTATATTATGTTTTGCACGTTGCTTACAAAAAACTAGATAAACTCAAAATCAATTCATATATTATGAAGCTAACATACAGACAGCCACACCCAACAACACATAAAGACCTGCACATATAGTGCATTGTCTACAATAGGTTGAATACAAGGTTGTGGCAGATGTCAACATGTAGGTAACCACCTTTTCAAAATATGTTACTGCTTAGAGCAAAATACAGTCGGAGGCTTAGCACATGGAAAATTGGAAATTGGCTTTATGTTAAAAGATTTGTATAATCATATCAAAGTAAAAATAGGTCACACCTGCTCAAAGGATGACATAAATCGATGTCTTGATTTTGTAATATCTTCGATTTCAAGATATGCAATCTGCAATTGAAACAAAATGGCTAAATACATAAGAAAAATAAGCAGGAAATGTGTAGGATTGCTGATCATCAAGATGGATATACAGAAAAGCGTATACATCAAGGTGTTTAAATGTACAAAGCATGTGTTTTAATATTTGGTCATGTGGTTTGACTTGAGAAAAAGAAAACATGTGTATGCCATATCTTATCAACTGCTGTCATGGGGGTGCTTCACATACTAGTATTCAGGTGCAGCATCCTCACACTACAGGATACATATGATACACAAATTTGCGATGATATAAACAAACGGTTAATATGATTTTAAAGTGTTGCTTAAGACTGTTTTTATTGTGCATTATTCTTTTTGTTCAATTGAACTATTCTTCTACCAAATTCACAGGCACTTAACTGTTGAAAGAAAACAGTTGGACAAAACAGATCGTAAGTCTAGAAAGCAAGGATTCAGAAAGCTTGAAAATAATTTTTTAAGAGAACCTTTCATATTTTGTATAATACATGAAAGCAAGGATTCAGAAAGCAAAATTATCAGAATGCAAAGATTATCAATCAATCGCATACTAAGCAAAGAGATGTAAAAGAGGATTCTTACTTCTAAGTTGTAAATAGCCTTGGCTTCATCAATCGGTTAAACCAAAAAGAAGAGAAAGAAAGTTAAAATCTCATCTGGTTGCAGAAATCAAAATTGAAATGGAAATCAATAGTGTTTTGCAGAGCATACCTCCAAATTCTAGGGTTTTGAAGAACCTGTGAGATTAAATCAACAGGGAGGAGGGAGTTATATGTATCAATGAGGTTGTGATACATCAAATCCCTTTGATTCATGAAATCGGACATCTGATCGAGGTGAAATACATCCAAACCATCATTGTTATGTCAACCGAGGTCTGTGAAGAAGAAATGTATCTGCTATCTAACCCAAAATGTTTTGGTCGTATGTAACAAAAATCACAGAAGGAGAAGAAAAAAGAAACCTTTTGGTTTTGGTGGTTTTGGTGTAGAGATAGGATACCGAAAAAGAAGAAATCGGCCCAAATGGGTAATTTTAAAAGTCTGATAAGAAAATGTTGGTTTCACCCAATTAGAATTTGCGGTTGTGAAATACTTGCATGAAGAGCTTGTACATTGTGTATAAAAATTTGTATTTAAGAGTTTTCTGAAAATTTTGCATAAAACCATTGTAACTTGTGCTTAAAGAGTTGTATTTAAGACTTTGTCTTAAATGGTTATATATGTAGTATAGAAATATATTAACATTATTTTAATAACTTTCTAATTTATGAGATCCATGAGATTCAATTTAAACCTCAAAGATTAGTTGAAAAATAGAATCAAATAATTTAGAAAATCTCTCCCTCTCTCTCCTCTCTCCTATTTGTTTCTCCCATCTTTCATCTATTTTATCTCTTATTTTATTTATCCTCTCTCCTTGTTCCATAACATACATGTACATATACATAATTAATTATGAACTCAAGTTAAATACACAGTGACCATTTTCTTAGAAATACTATTATAGTCCGCAATACATTATGCACATACTTTAGATCTACGAGATCTTGTATAGCTTGTGAATATATTGTGACCATAACATAAATCAAAATATACCTGTGATGGCCTGGATTTCAGACAACATTGGTTGAGGTAACCTTATATGGTTATTATGTGAATTATGTGAAAACATGCATGTTTAATTTAGAAAATGCATGGATCGTATATACATGAGAAGGTGATACTGTGCATACATGAGTAAGTGTTAAAATATGTATGTGCATGTAAATGTGAATTTCATATTTGGTTAGAAAAAATGCATAATCAATTTAATGGTATTTTATTTAAAAAGTAGGCAACCTTCATAGTTAAGAAATGTTTGGTTTTAAAATATTAAAGCCACCGTCCAAAAGAGTTTTATAATATTAAACCACTCACCGCCTATATTAAGGTATATATAAAGAGGATAAAAGAAAAAACCTTATCTTATCTTACTTTTTGAGAAAACCTTAGAGAAAAAGTGTGCGAGTGTGGTGGTGAAGACTGTTCTTGAGAAGAATATTTGCCTAAAAACGATTTAAGGAATCTATGTTCATTTGAAGAACTGTTGTGTGTTTGAACCGGCAAATCTGTGCATATAAGGTGAGTTTTGTTACTAAATCATTTAAAATAATGTTACTTGAACTGCTGGTTTTGACAATTTGATTTTGGGAAAAGAATGGTAAAAACTGTTTTTTAATAGCTTAAGATGAGTATTTATGAATCTGGGTGTGAGAACTGTTTTGGAAAATAAAGCAGATTTTGCTTCTTTAAAACAGTTGTGGATGATATCCTATTTTTAAGGATTTAAAGGAGATTTGAGTTTGGAAATGATATTGAAAGAACTGGTAGTTCTTGAGTTTCAAAGTTTTAAAGATAAAACTATTTTGAAACCATTATTGGTTAAAAACTATAGAGGATATTCCTTCAAGACGGTTGTGACTTCGGTCTGTCTTCATTAGGAATTAATATATAGATTTTGGTGGATAAAACTATGGAAGCTGTTCCATCAAGACGGTTGTGACTTCAGTCTGTCTTCGTTTGTAACTAATCCATAGATTTTGATGAGGAAAAAAGGATGGCATATCAAGGAGAGGTGTGCAATGGGATAAGGGTGGCATATCAAGGAGAGGTATACCTTCGGTTATATGGGTGGCGTATAAAAGAGAGGTGTGCCTTTGGATATAAAGGTGGCATTTGTATGCGTGATTATTATAGCTCTTGCTATTATGTCTCTTAAGATTGCAATAGATTTGGGTTCTTACTTCTTTGTGATTTGAGGACTCAGAGATGTTGCTCTTATAGAAATAGTAGTATTGATGTTATTGAGAAGGGGAAAACTTGGTTTATGGCCAATGGTATTGGATAAACTATGTTTTGGAAAAATGTTTGATTTATGAGGAACCAGAGGGGCTCTGGTTGGCCCTCATAGTAGAACTAGAGGGTTATAGATAATGGTTGATATTAATGCAAGTTTTTTACTAAAGCTTTTATTTAAACCAGATGCTCTGTATCTATTAGATAGGAGCTCTGTGTCAAAATTATACTTTAAATGATGTTCAAAAGATTTTATACTTATTTTAACTTAGAAACTTTTCTTACAAAGAAGGGAAAACCAGAGGGGCCCTGGTTGGCCTGTGCATTGAACCAGAAGGCCTCTGGTTGGCCTTATGTTTTGAACCAGAAGCTCTGGCTTATAAAACTAGAGCTCTGGTCATACTAAAACATTTTAATGAATGCTTTTATACTTGAGAAAACTAACTAACTATCTATGGCGATTGACAATGACCATTCATGAGGATTTACTTGAGTAAGAGCTCTGGTTGGTATAGCCAGAAGCTCTGGTAGAGGAACCAGATGAGCTCTGGCCCTGTTTCTTTATAAAATATTTTCCAAGTCTGGTCCTTGGAACCAGAGGACCGATGAACTAAAACAAATTATAGATTTACGGTTCATTATGTGAAATGGTTGGTTTAACATAATGTTTTGGTGATTTTCATCCTGCAATTACATGGAAAAGGGATCTCACTAGACCTTCTGGTCTAACCCTCATTTTGTGTTTCAAATATGTATTGCAGGAACTGCAGAGTATAATGATAGTAAAGGAAAAGGGAAAATATGAATTGTTTCCCTATATGCATAGCTATATGTGGATCAATGGATGTGTTTTGGAAATTAGATGTTATGTGGTACAAGAATGTGTATTTTTGTGTATTTTGTAATATAGTTTTCTTGTACTTTGGACCTTTGTGGGATTAAACATGTATTTCTCTGAATGAATTATATGTTGTATGCAATGTGAGTTTTAGGGTGTTACAATACCACTTCTAAACACAATGCGAATACCCTAGTAAAAAAGTTATTAAGGTAGTTTACATTGTGTTCACTACATGTTTACCTTGTGTGTATGGTATGTATGTTAATACAGAGGTAGAAGAGAGAAGAGGAGAGAGAAAAGATGATAAGTATGAGATTTTCTAAAAAATGCATTAATTTTTATATAATAAATAATGATAATTATCTCCTTAATTATCTTATTAATTAATAACATTAATAATCTTAAATTAGTTGCTTAAGATGAAGTTCAAAGATCACATATATCTTAGAGTTCTCAAATAATTAAGTCCTTGTATATATAGTTTTCTTACGTTCTTACCATAACTCTTATTCTCGTCAAAACTCAGCCCCTTATATATTACATATAGGGGCTTGCCCAGATAAGAAAGCTAAATATCTTGAGAAGACAATAAAGAAAGGTTAAATTGAAAAATATTGAAAAATCTATTTAAATATGCATATATGAACCAACTTTACAAATTATTCATACTATTTTACATTTGCATCTTCAAATAGATTTTTTCAATAATTTATATAACAAAGATTCATTAACCTTATGCTATTCTCCAAGGAATTTCAAGCCTTTCTAGCTTGTCTTTCAGCTACATCTCATTTGTTTTTTGGGTACCTAGAATACACTAAATATATTGTCCACAATGTGAACCGTAGAGAATCATGAGTAGCTTTAAGGTAAATATGTTTGACTTCTGCTTCTGCTGTTAGAACACCACAATATTCTTAGGATGGAACAAAGGAATCAGTGGATGATTCAACAATGTAAGATAATTGAAAGTAAGTGTGCTAAGTAAAGCTAAACATGTTTTTCATTAACTTATAATATCATAAAGATATATGACCATACATAGTTTGTACTCCATTGGTTCCATCCTTGAAGGTTTTGGGCCATTTGTTAATTGCATTTCACATCTAGTTGTTTGATTCTTCTAGAGAAGAGAACAAAGAGGTGGAAACATATTATGCTCCATTTGTTTTGTTATTCGAGGTTTCGAGTGATTAAACGATGCAAGTATATATTACTTTTTTTTTTGGTAAATACCTTAAATAGTTGTATTCCATTTTCCCCTTGTCACTTTGGTGAATAGAAAGGGCGCATTTATGACCTTCTTCGTTTGATTCTTCTAAAAAAAAAAGACCATCGGAAGAGAACAAACGAGTGTAAATAAAAAAGAGAGAGGTGTATGGGGCTACTTAAAGAAATATATCATTTAATTGCTCTTAGATTAGCTAAAAGAGTAAATCTATGGCAATCATCACTAATCAACATCAAACTCGCTAAATTTTTGTACTTTAAAGAGACGAGAAAGTCATTTCTAGGAGAAAGAAGTATACTAACTCGTTTTTTGTTCAAAAGGAGATCACAATGAGTTTGATTGTAACTTTGGTGGTTCCTATTTTCTTAAAAAGTCATATCTTGGAAAGTTGGTCTCTACCGGTAACCCAATACTGCTCGTTCAATGAGCCTTTGGTTTCTTTTGCCTTTATTATTACTTGTTCCACTTTGTTGGTATGCTTCCAATAAAGTTGACAATTGACACATTAAAATTGTCTTCCTTTTTGTGGGCTCAATACATTTGAGCTTGGATGATAAATTGAGAATGTTAGAAGTGTTAAACTATTGGTTTCACCTCCAACTCTAGCCGAAATAAAAACAACCAACCAATCTCACTTAAACGTGTAGCTTGGTCGTTAAAGCCTCGTTAGAAGCAAGAAACATGCAAAACTCTTCTCTATGTGACGAATGATATGAAAATGGTTGAAACCATTTATTTCTATGATGAAAGGTTAGAGCTTTAGGTCGATTATTAATATGAGAAGCTGTTACATTTCATGTCAATGTAAGTCATTAAATTTTAGTTACAACTCGTGTTTGAGTTCCAAATGCATGCATATTTAACTATATATGTTTGCCTTAAGGTTTCATGCAACCTTTCATGATATTAGTTCAGAGATAACAATTTGAGCTCGGCTTCTCATTGGTTAAATCAATGTTGTTTATGAAACAAATTGTTGAAAAACTTAATCTGGTACGTTTTTTAGGATGCTGTGCAAACACTCAGGAACATGGTACAAGTGATGGAAGCATGATAATTAAACTTAAGGCATATGTTTGGCAACTACAATGACATCACCAACTTGAAGTCTCAAATTGCCAACTTGCATGGCATTGGTTTGCCGCCCAATCTAGTGAATCTACTATTGGCAACCTACTTCATTATCATCAACATGCATCATCAACATGCCATCTTGCTAACATTTAGAAAAAAATGTGGCTGTCATTTTTTTTGCTATAAATATAGACGCATGCATAGCATTAAAAAGATCACCAAGTTTCTTTCCTTCTATTTTGTTTTCTCTCGTCGGTTTTGTTATATATATATATATATAAATTTATTTTGAGAAAACTTTGGGCAATTGATTCATTGATCCAAGGATTTCGTAAACACGTTGTAAATTTTCTTGGTTAGTAATAAATCGATCTCTCTCTCCTTGTGGACGTACACTATCACCTCCATAGTGGAACCACGTAAAATCTTGTTGTCTTGATTTACGTTCTGCTTTTGATATTTGATCGTATACTTGATATAACTGCTAATTTTACATTTGTGGATCAATATGAATTGTTAGACCGTAATATAGAATATCTAGAACTCGTTAATCCGCATTTGTTGTATTAGGTCAGTTTGCACTGTGAATTATTGTTATCACTTTGGGACCATAAATCACTTTGTAATATGATATTTTAACTGCAACAGACTCTACAATTGGTGTCAGAGCTTGCTAGATCTAAATTTGAATAAATTGTATATTTTGATTTGCACGTGAAGTGCTTGTAAAATGTCTGGCGATTCAAGAAATCCGTTTGCCGGTCCTAGTTCCAACCTGAATCCAAATGTTTATCAGAAGGGTGCTTTTAAATTATCGGGGTCCATGATTAGAATAGAAAAATGGAACAGGGAAGGTGATTTTGGTAAATGGCAGTTCACTACAGCAGCAACACTTAGGAAAAACGATGTCCACCCCATAGTTTTTGCTCCGGAAGAAAAAGATCCGGAGATGTCATCTTTAGAGGCTAAGGAAATGGAGGCTTGAGCTTTCACTACCTTACAAATGGCTATGGGTCCAAATGTTATTTCTAAAATCGTTTCTGAAAAGACAGGCACGGGGATTTGGAAGAGACTTGAGAATCTTCATCTCAAGAAAACTTTGACTAGCCGACTGTTACTGATGAGGTCGTGCTTATTCTTCAAAATGAAGGAAGGTACAACTATTTAGGCCCACATGACTGAGTTCGAAGACATTATCATGAAGTTGAAGGCAACAAATTCTATTTTTGCCATGGATAATAAGTCACTCGCTATGATTTTGTTGTATTCACTTCCTGAGAAATATCCCTAGTTCACTAACAGTTTTATTTACGAAAGAGATTCCATTTCTTTGTCTGATGTGAAAGAAGGGATGATCTGTGAAGAACAAAGAATTCAGATGAAAATTGATAATAGTTCGCGGGATAACAACCACAACAGTCAGGGTCTCTTTGCTGAAATAGACCAAGACGATCAACATTATAGGGGAAGAAATCATGGTCGCTCCCAGTTTCGTAAGCCTGGTTATCGCGGAATATCCAAGCAACAAGGCAATTGTAATTATTGTCACAGACTAGGTCATTGGGTCAGAGATTGTCCGAGTTTGAAAAACAAAGACAAGAATAAAGCAAATTCTACAACAGTTAAACAAGATACGGGCTTCTCAGCAACGGTTACACCAAAACAAAACGATAGACGTTGGGTGTTGGATACCGGAGCTTCATGCCATATGACACCATTCCGTGATTGTTTCACTACTTTTGAGGAATTCAAAGTGTGTCACTCGGGGTATCTGTTCTGCCAGAATTAAAATGTTTGAAGGTAATATTTGAACTTTATTAAATGTTAAACATGTACTGTCTATGACTCATTCTTTGATATTTGTTGGACAACTGTTCAAACTTGGTTGTAAGATTTAGATAGAAAATGGGAGTTTGAGCGTCTCCAGATGGAGTTTTATTGTGATGAAAGGTGAACAGACAGAAAATAACCTATTTCATCTAGTAGGCGAGACAGTCCGTTCTGACGCGTGTGGTGCGGATAGTTCATGAATTTAAAAGCTATCTGTTTATGGCATCTCAGATTGAGACACACTTCAGAGAAAAATTTGGAGATTCTGCCCAAACAGAAACTTATTGCAGATGATACGCGTATGAGTCTAGACTTCTGTTCAGAATGTGTTTCGAGTAAACAGACACGTGTTTCTTTTGGGGTTGGAAAACACAACCCCAAAGGGATCCTCGATTATGTTCATACAGACGTATGGGGACCATCTTCGACACAATCCCTTAGTGGAGGTAAATATTATGTTACTTTTATTGTTGATTTCTCGTATAAACTGTGGGTGTATGTGATTAAGTTAAAGTCAGATGTTTTTGAAATATTTAAAACATGGTTTGCACTAGTCAAAGTCGAGACCGATAGAAAATTAAAAGTGCTAAGATCTGACAATGGTGGGGAATACCCTAGTTGTAATTTTAATAACTTTTGTTCACGTAGAGGCATCCACCGTCACTACACAACACCTAGCGATCCACAATCAAATGGAGTCGTCGAGCGGCTGAATATGACTTTGTTAGATAAAATCTGATGTCTGTTAGTTACATCTAGTTTCTCTAAAATGTTTTGGGCTTAAGCACTTCATAGTGCTGTACACATTATGAATCGGTTACCGTGTTCAGCTATTTGGGGAAAGATTCCTAAAGAAATTTGGAGGGGTAAGGGTAATATTTGTTTGAAATACATATGTTTATTTGGTTATCCTGTTTATATTCATGTGACAGGTCAGGACAAGTTGGATCCTAGAGCCATCAAAGGGTTCTTACTCGGCTATACAGATGGAATTAAGGGTTACCGAATTTGGAACCCGGTCACTCGAAAGGTGATTCATTCTCGACATGTTACCTTTGATGAGTCAATTATGTTCAAGTCTAATCAAGACCGACAACCTACTCCAGAACAGAAAATTATCTCTTCCATTTCTCCTATATCCGATAGAGATGAGATAATTGACAGTCCTATTGTACCCAGCTCATCTGCTCGTGGCTTTACTTTGGGCTCAGAATCTGAAGAAGATGTTAGTCCACCAGATACATCTACTTCTGATCCAGTTAGTTCAGTTCAGGAAGAAATTCTGAATGATGGTGGAGGTCAAGATGATACAATTCCAGTTTTAGTACCTACGAGGCAGAGCCAGAGAACTATTCGTCCTCCTAATAGGTACGGTGATTGGGATTATGCAAATATGAGTTTCACTGACCAGCTTGAGTATGCTTTGCATGTTGTACAGGATGAACCGTTTGACTATTCGGAGGCCCTTACTTCGAGCCACTGTGCTAAGTGGTTAAGAGCTATGCAAGAGGAAATGGAAGCTTTATCAAAAAACAATACTTGGGAGCTTTGTCCATTACCGAAAGGTATCCATGCAATTGGTTGCAAATGAGTCTATAAAGTCAAAGATGATAAACGTTATAAAGCTCGCCTGGTTGCGAAAGGTTTTGCATAGCGAAAAGGTATTGAGTATGACGATATATTTGCACATGTGGTTCGACACACATCTATCCGGGTACTTCTAGCCCTTGTGGCAATTCATGATCTGGAGCTTGAATAGGTAGATGTGAAAACAGCTTTTCTGCACGGAGATCTTGAAGAAACTATTTATACGAAGCAACCCGAAGGTTTTATATCCGACAACATAACTGATTGGGTTTGTAAATTAAAAAAAATCCCTTTATGGACTTAAACAGTCGCCTCGACAGTGGTACAAGAAGTTTGATTTGTGTATGCTCTCGTTCGGTTTTGAGCATAGTGAGAAAGACGCTTGTGTCTATCATAGATCAAGCGGTGGCATTTTTACTTATCCACTTCTTTATGTTGATGACATGCTGATAGCTTGAAGGGATCGATCTGAAATCAGCCATTTGAAAGATAGGTTGAAATCAGAATTCGAAATGAAGGATCTTGGTGAAGCTCGTGTTATTCTCGACATGGAAATTGTTCGGGACAGAAAGTCTCTGTAACACTCTAAAATAAGGGTATTTGAAATAAGTGAAATATTGAAGATTTATTATGTTTTAAATCAATAAATTTTGCCTTCCAATGACTGTTATTACAGTCTTTTAATTCAAAGATACGGGATAAAAAAGTATCTTTGTACCATCTGAAATCAGTTAAAGTTTTACATCTAAGATTACTGATCAGGGYTCTAATAKTTTCACTATTATCAGAAAATCTTCCTGTAAAATGCTCAATAATGGTTAAGATAAGAGGATAAACAACATTTGTTGTTTCTTGACCATCTTCTGATTTAACAGATTTATAAATCTGTTCTTTTTGGTCTTCGGGAATATAATTATCCCACCAACCTTTGAGTTGGCCCGTGAAACCTGCAATGATCATCTTGGCAATATTTTTATCAGTATTACCAGAGTTCTTGCAAACAGTACTATACATCGTCATGCGATGAGCCATATTATAAATATGTTTATCAGTAAAACCATCAAGACTCCACTCATAAATGCATTTACCATTATAACTATTGTTAATAATGTACTCTTGTTCTTCATGAAGAACATCCATAGGAGTAGGGCGGTCATAATAGTATTTGTTTAAAGTAGGTTTACTAGCCCACTTCATTTTGTGAATCTGATTAGTACTTTGATCTTTATTTTGATCAGTATCAGAGTTTCCAGAGCTGTCATCCTTATCAAGAACATAAACAGAAGGTTTAGTAGAAGGAAAGTTTTAAATCAAGCTGTTCCATAAATTCTTCAGTTTTGGTTTTAAATTTGAAATTTTTTATTTCAGGAGGGGGCTGAAAAGAATTTGAGATAGTAATTATCTTTTCAGAAGTAGAAGAAATATCAGATTTCTTTTGATTTAGTTCAAGCTGAGAAATCTTTTGATGAATCATAGAAATATGATCATCTAGGGAGAAAATTTGTTCTCCTATAATTTTTAGTAATAAATTAGAGTAATTTTGCTTTTCAAGTAACTCGTTAATATGTAACGAAGTAACAGAAAGAGTTTCATCTTTAATGAGTTTGGAAAAAGCAGAGAATCTTATGCTAGAATCATTTTTATTTATAATAAAAGGAGATTGAGGAGGAAAAACAGAAGTTTTTATTTCTCCAGTCATTAATTGATAATCTCTTTCAATAACATTTATAAAATGCTTGACATGAGTATGGATAAACCAAGGAATGAAAGAGAAAATATCATTTTCCTTTTTGCAGAATTCATAGAATTTATCAGAAAAACCCTGAATTTCAGGTCTGCTAAAACTTTCTATATACCATTTTCTGAAAGGAGCCCATTTTTCATTACCATAATAATCTTTACAAAMAACCTGTCTAGCAGGTGACCCAGTAGTGAAATCAATCTTTTCACCTTCAAGAAACCAAGTTCTTTGAGAAGTATTAATCATTAAAAACTAAATGCTGAAATCAGACATGGTCTCTATATTCCTTTTGGGTTTGTGAAGATTGGAATTACCCATACTATTTATGATATGATCATGAACAATTCCATTTCTATGAACTTTAAGTTCATCTGTGTGATCTTCTAAGGAAGAAGATCCTGTTTCTTCTTGTTCAGAAGGAGTCTCAGCAGTTTCTCTTAAATAAGAGGTAGAAATTCTAGAGGGCTGAGGCTGATCAACCTTATAGCCAAAAGGAGAAATATGRCTATGATTGTGAGCTAAAGAATTAGACCTTAAAAGAGGTCTTCTTTCAGAGTAGATACTTTTCTGATTATCGAACTGTATATAAACTGTTCCTTCATTGGTTTGGGTAATATTTCGACTCTATTAAACATGGCAAATAGTATTCTCTATTTTTTCCGACAAAGATGTAAATTTGTCAAAAAGTAGCTTTTATAAAGCTTAGCTTTTTTTTTGCTGTTCTCTTTATGACTTTTTATAAAGGTCTGTTAACGTCTTCTACAGCTGCTTTTACAGCTGTTTTCCACAACTTCTCATAGCTGTTCTTTTTTGTTTTTCTTTCTATTTAAGAGGAGGAATGTCTCCATTAGATAGCAGAGTTTTTCTGAGGGAATTGGAGAGTTTTCTAAATTTTCCTCTGTCTTTTGTAAAGGTGTGTTCAAGAAATAAAACTAACAAGCAAGCCGACAGTGGTTGAGTTTTGTAAGATCTTACTTTCTTTCTTGTATATTTCTTTTATATTGTTATTATGATAGGCTAGTTTGGGATTTAGAGTTAAAACATGTTTTTGAATTTGATATTTCTACAGATTTACGTGAAATGATTTATATGGTTCATTCTATAAAGTTTTATTTAAGATTTTATATTTATCTCTGTAATCTCTGAGGCTGATTTCACCCGCTTTGGCTATAGTGCCATCAGGGTATCTAAATCTTGGCTTGAGGTTTGAGGTAACTGTATGAGACATAGATAAAACTTGTTATTTTATGGGACATAAATGGCATCAGAGCCAGGTTTTTGTGTAAAATATCTTTTTCAAATCCTGTTTTAACTCTATCCCTTTCCCTATCTTTTTGATTCTCATGAATCTATTTAGATCTGGAAATGATGAAACTGTTCATAACAGTATAACTGAGGAATATGATATTCCCCAGAACTTAGAGCTTCTGAACAACTGGACTATTCCAAAAGTAGAAGCAAAATTGATTTATAAAATTGGTACTTTTGAAAAACTGGGTTTAAAACATATTGTTAAAACCACTGAATCTTCAATTCCTCTTCATAGAGATGAGATGATGATTCGTCTCTTAAATAAGAGAGATATTCTTCCTTATTTAAAAACACATAAGTTTTTACATATTGGTCTTGTCCAAATAGCGTTCAGACCTCTAACTCTGGAAGGATTACCAGAAAGCTTTCTTGCAGCCCTTAGAGATGGAAGAAATCTTGACTGGCAACAATCTTTTATTGGAGTGATCCAATCCAGCTTGGCCCATGGGGCAGTATATTTTGATGTTTATCCTAATTTATGTTTATCTTTATCTGATATAAATATTCTTGATTCTTTAACATTAAATGTTAAGACTCATGGTTATAATTATACAGCTGGTACTGAAGTTATTTGTATTTGCTATAGAATATATTTCAAACCTCTGTTTACTCTCAWTCCTAGATGTAAAAGGGTTGATAAAGRCATAAATGAGACTATTCTAATAGAAACAAATTTCAATAGATCGAATATTACTACTCGTAGATCTATTAAGTGGGATGAGATAGTGTTTCCAGAAGGCTGGTC
>NW_020201482.1:0-5811 GCF_001531365.2 Cynara cardunculus var. scolymus
TCAAAGCATCATCACAATTCATTTTTTTTGTAATTCTCTTGAAAAGTTTCTTCAGTTTTTATCTTTTAGATCTAGCTTACGGTTATTATAGATCTTAGCTATCTTAGCTAAGATACATAGTCTTCTTGTAAGTTTTTCATCTGTAAGTTTTCCTTCTATCAATACATGGTGGTTTGGTTATAGATTTGAACAGAAGCACAAGACTCGACGGACTTTTCAAACCCGTTTTCAGTAAGCAAAAAAATAGCCATGCCGATATCGGGCTTTGGGTTTGAAAATAGTGGCAATTGGAATTTCCAGGTCGGACTTTTGAAAATAAATCTTGGCCTAAACGGGCTTTTAGACCTAACATGGGTCAAGCTTAGGGATTTTTATGCTTCTTTATATTGAGGTGCACAAAAACCTCAGGATTGGGTTATCCATTACTAAGTTATGTGGTACCACTAGCCTAGACTGGGCCAGGTCTATCAAAGGACCATGTTACCCATTAGAACTAGGACGGGACGGGAGTGGTCTAGCATGTTAAATGTTGGTTACCTTCTAAAAACGTCAAGCTCGAAACATAAGTTCAAATATATATATATATATATATATATATATATCAAACTACTTGTACGTTGGCAATCTAGTCCATGGATCTAATCGGCTCCAAAACAGTCATAAAATTGTGTTTCATGCATGAAAAAAGAGCAATGGTATGTGAAGAGTAGTTTAGGATCATAAGTAAGATGTATAAAACTTTAAGTTTTGACATGCTATCATTCATATAATATTTAATTTGTGTTTTATGGTAGCATATGCTATGACTTGAAACGTTCTTCATGCGGTTAGTGCCAACCTGATTATCTGAAATAAAACTGCAAGAAGAAAACACATAGTATTAATAAATAAAAATTTGGAATTTCAAATGCAAATATTTACCATCTCAATTTAGTTGCAAATATTGATGAAGTGGTATCAAACTAAATTTAATCATAAAAGAAATGTATCCAAAAGGAAATAACAGAAAAAGGTTTTGTCAACTCTTTTTATCAAAAGGTATTTTATTTTTCAAACAAGACTCAAAACTTATAAACTAAATATCGCAGTACATATGATACCTTTTTTTATTTAAATTTGCTATCATATATACACAAAACAATTAGAATATGAAAATGGTAGTATCACATGTAAAATTATATATTATTTTACAATAAAGGTCAACAAAAATATGTGCGGACAATGTGGTCTGCAACCTCAGGTCGTGGCCAAAGTCACATATGATTTTATATTATTTGTTTCACCTAAAACGGTAATTCATAATTTTCTATTTTCTAACTAGGTTTATAATCTAAAATTGTTATTTTATGGATGTTAATATGTAATATTTTAGATGTCAAGTAAAAATACAATTACTAGATAAGTTTTATATATTACTCGATATGGTTTTATATTACTCAATATCTTTTTCGTTAATGTAAGTTATTTTAAATTAAATATGTGAGAGAAGATACATGTTTAAATCTCAAATATTTTCAATAAACCTAAAATCAGAATGAATTTAATTTAATACCAAAAAAAAAACCACAACATCATATAAGAATTAATAACCTAAAACCCAAAAAAATCAATTTAATCCAAAAAAACTTAAAGTCACGTATACCAAAAGATATTGAGTAATATAAAACCATATCGAGTAATATATAAAACTTATCTAGTAATTGTATTTTTACTTGACATCTAAAATATTACATATTAACATCCATAAAATAACAATTTTAGATTATAAACCTAGTTAGGAAATAGAAAATTATGAATTACCGTTTTAGTTGAAACAAATAATATATATATATATATATATATATAATTTATTAATTAATATATATAACGGGTACGAGACGGGGCGGGAAGCATGATACCCGTCCCCGTCCCCGGTTTTAGACAAACGGGGATCCCCGTCCCCGTCCCCATCTCCATCCCCGATTTAACGGGGAATCCCCGTCCCCGACCGGGGCGGGTGGACCAGGTTCCGCGACGGGTCGAAGCCCATTCCCATGCCTATTTTATAGGTGATTTTAGTGTAAAATCACATATGATTCGACCATTTTCATATTCTTTTATTTAATTACTGTTCTCGTATGAACCTAACACACAATCTCTCTCTCTCTCTCTCTCTATATATATATATATATATATCTATATATATATACATACATACTAGAATGGTACTCGCACAATACAACGAAATACATCTTGATTTTAATATTTCATTTTATTCTTTATCTCAGTCGATGTTATAGTATGATCTTATGTGATTTTGAAAAAAACGATAATGTTTTTATTTTTGAATAAAATATAAATTTGAGGATATTATAAAAATTTGACAAAAATATATCGATATTAGTATCAAATTAATTATTTAAAATTCCTATTTTTTGTGTAATTTTTTAATTCATTTTTTTTAATTATAATTTAATTTAGGTTCAATAACGAAGTAATTTATATTTGGTTTAATAATATAGTTTTCTTATAAAGATAACAATTAATTATTTTATTAAAACTCTATAATTATCCTAATTATATTTTAGATTTTTAGATTTTAAAATGAGATGTTTATCCTCTATTTGATTATGTTTATCCATAGTTAATTACACGAATTCAAACATTGAGTTTTAATAAGTTGTATAAGCATAATTTACTTGTAATCATGAATTTTAAGTAATATGCATCAATATACAGTATTTCATGCATAAAAAATGGTTTTTAAAAGTTATTGTTAAATGCTTTATAATATAGTATAGATATGAAGAGTCAAATGAAAACAATAACTAAATAACAATAACATGTTATTTTACATTATCAGTCAATGCAATGGTGTGCAAGTGATGCGGCTTATGGTCTCATGTTGCGGTCAAAGTCGCATGAATCACATGTAATTTTACACATGATTTTAGTGTAAAATCACATGTGATTCGATTGTTTTATTGTCCTTTTATTTGGTTATTTGTTCTTGTATGAACGTAACACACTCTCTCTTCTCTGTCTCTCTCTCTCTCTCTCTCTCTCTCTATATATATATATATATATATATACATACATACATACACACACATTTGCTAATCGTTTTTGAATCCATGAAACTGTAAGAACCTAGAGAATTAATGTATTATATGCTAAGATTTAGGATATTGGTTAACATATATATGTTTCATAATGTGTTTGTTCACATGTTTTTTAGTGTATTTGTGAAACAAAAAGTCGACATAAAAAAGTTCTACATTATGAACCGAACACATATGAAACAAATATATGTTAATCAATGCAATAAAATATTAGCCTTAGACGGGAAAAAAATAATGTGAAACAATACCGTGATATAAAAGTTCCAATAGTGCTTACAACATATGTGGTTCTTATTCTATTACACCCCTATTTATGTGTATGTGTATGTGTATGTGTATGTGTATGTGTATGTACTGTAAATTGAGAATAAAACGTAATACAATCTCTAGTTGTAAATGAGAGTCCGAATTTCAAAGAGTGCTTTGCCGAATTAGTAGAATTCAATATTTATCATGTATTTAAGTGCGTTTATCAGTTAATTTTATAGAAGTTATACATATAAAATATCAAGTTACAAACTTGTTTAAAAATGTTTGATAAATGTTTTAAAATAGGGGGTTGCAATCCATACCTCCTCACTCACATACAACCTGGTCCTTACCCCTTATCTCACTCACATACTCCTGTAGGAATAAGAAAGGTATGAATATGATTGACCTTAAAATATAGTAAGTATATAGATTTTTGAAGTCATTGCATAAGCAAGCCAAAGCTTTATAAAAATAGTAGCTCTAATTTCTGATATGTATGGATACATCAAATAACTCAGACTCCGTCTCTAAATGGACTCCTTCGGCTTGGTTACGATCATATGTAAGATTCAAACATTGCTTTAGCACCTTCAATGAATTTCACATCCAAAATGCCAGAACTATAATCGATGATTAACTTCTTGTTTTTAATATTTGGGACCAAAAAAAAAGTGAGATACACCTAAAAAGTTGTTTTTTTAGACATTTTATAATTACATAATACCGAATTTGAATGATTGTTAAAAGACATCATGTATTGACAGTAATCCAGGCCTCATAGTTTATAGGAGCAAATGCTTGAAACTTTTTGGGGTGATAAGGAAAACCAAGACGGAGGACTTACAGGATCCAACAACGATCACAACAAAGCAACCAAGCACATAGAGCTCCGTTTTGATCTTCTTGGAAGCCGACGGACCCAACCCTCTTTTGGTTATGTTTTTTTCAAACTTGGCTACTTTCTTCTCTGCAAGTCTCTTTGATGTCGTCTATTATAAAAAGAACATACAAATAAAAGGCGTGTTGAAACATTTACAAAAATAAAATATGAACAAGTTATTTGTGACTTATGGAATTCATGAATTTGAAGATATTCGATTAATTCCTTTCCTTAGATGAACCAAACAAAAGAACGGAACGTGAATTGATCATTTCAAATTCCTCCGATTCCACTAGAACCAAATATCTTCAATTAATATTAAATTGAATTAATATTAAAAAAAAGCATAAATCAAAGAAAGCTAATCTAAAATTCAAACGATTTATACTCGTAAGTTTTACTGAAATTGAATAAAGATGAACACTTAAATATAAATATTATTTTAATAAAAAAATGCGAAGGTTTTTCATCATTTCATTTGTACCAAGATACAAACTAATATACCAAAACTGTTGATTAGAAGCAAGCGACAACTTTGAAATAATCTATGAGTATGAACCAATAACACATTCATAGAAGGAAAACGATCAGGCTTCATGAATTGGATATAAAGAAAACGTCAAACAGGGAAATCGTACAGTGTTCTCCAAAATAAGAACCGATTTCACAAATTTGATGCAGAAATGAAGCGGAGAAAGGTATATGATTAAGCAAATCGACATGAAAACGATAACGATTCAAATGATATATGTAGAATTATACATACAGTCACAGATGGAGATCGATTAAGCAAATAGCAAATTGAAATGGAGAGAGAGAGAGAGAGAGAGAGAGATTCACCATTTTCAGTGTTGAAGAAGAAGAACGTAACAGCAGAGAGAGAGAGAGAGAGAGAGAGAGAATGGGGAAATAAGGCAGGAGGATTTTGTGGGCCTTGAATGTGTCTGAAAACCCTTTGACTATCGACCATCTTTCCCTACTTTTTACATATACATCACTTCTCCAACAAATTTTTTAAACAAAAATAAAAATTCTATTTAATTTCAACAATTCTTTATTTTATAATTTTCATCATCATAATCACACATTTACTCTTTTTTATAATAAAAAAATTATATTTTCTAAAGAATTCTTAAATCTATTTTAAAAAATGATAGAAGAAAATATTTATTTTAATAGATTATTTACGTAATTAAATGTGTAGATATTTATATTAGTTTGTTTGGTATCATTTTTAGAAAAAGTGATACGATTAATTGTGAGATGAATATTTTATTATTTAATTAATAAAAATAACAATAACTGCAACCCTTTTTTGCCATCCATTTTTATTTTGAAACGGAAGTGGTGTTTCTCTTTTATAATTACAATTGAATTGACATTAATACCCTCAAAATATATATATACACACACACACATTAAATGCTAACCATAAATATTGATAAATGCAAATCAAGTTATTTATGGCAACTTATAACAAAAATACTTGAAGATTTTTTGTAACTTATCAAAAATATTGACCCAAACAAATCATATATTGCATACAAGTGTATATATATATATATATATATATATATA
>NW_020201482.1:6780-7673 GCF_001531365.2 Cynara cardunculus var. scolymus
TTTCATATAATACTTTTTTTAATCAAGTTGTTTCATATATGGTTGTGAAATTGTTTCATATAATACTTAATGAAACTGTTTCATGTAATTCTCTAAAATTAATGAAACTGTTTCATGTATTTCTCTAAAAAGTAAAATAATGAAGATGATAATATCTATGATTAACACCCTCCACAATAAAAATGATTAATCAAGCTCTCATAATTACAAAAAAATGAACAACATAAAAAATTATGATTGATTGAATGAGGTTTGCACGGTTTGTACAAATTGAGTGGTTTGCATTTGATCACTTCCCTATATATATATATATATATAATTTTTAACTATTCATAGTTATTACTTAATTTTCATAGCATAGCATCTCAGCCAATGTAAATAATAAAATAAGTTGATCCCAAATAAATAATATTAAAAAGAGTAAATTATAAAGTACGATGTTACTTTAGACTTGTACTCTTGAAATAACTCTGAAGTATAACTCTAAAAAATTACTCTTTAGACTTAAATTTAGAAATGAAACTATATCAATAATTAGTTAAAATGAAGTTAACCCTAAAATTAAACTAAATTTAGAAATGAAACTATATCAGTAAATTGAATTTAAACTTAGAAGTAAATTTAGAATGACTCTTCAGACTTGTATTCTTGAAATAACTCTGAAGTAAAACTCTTTAGACTTCAGACTCTGTATAGGCAAGCCAGAAGCTCTGCGTGCACTATGAAGAGGCTCTACATGCACTATGCAAAGGCTCTGCATGGTGCTCTACATGGTGCTCCGTCTAGAAAAGAAGATTTCAGAATTCGAGTGGGCTAACTCTGAAGAATGACTCTTCAGACTTGTAAAATGGAAATAACTCTGAAGTAAAACTCTGAAAAATGACTCTTCAGAC
>NW_020201482.1:7788-12559 GCF_001531365.2 Cynara cardunculus var. scolymus
TGTAAAATGGAAATAACTCTGAAGTAAAACTCTGAAGAATGACTCTTCAGACTTGTACTCTTGAAATAACTCTGAAGTATAAAATCAATCACACTAAATCAGAGTTCAGGCTTCAAAGTCTAAAAAAAAGACTTCAGAGTTCAAACTTCAGAACTCGAGTGAGCTAATTCTGAAAAATGACTCTTTAGACTTGTAGAAGACTTCAGAGTTCAGACTTCTAAGTCTGGAAAAAGAAGACTACAGACTTCTTTTTCTAAATCTAAAAAAAGACTTCAGAGTTCAAACTTCTAAGTCTGAAAAAGAAAACTTCAGAGTTCAGACTCCAGAGTTCGGGTAAGCTAAGTCTGAAAAAACAGACTTTAGAGTTCGAGTGAATTAACTCTTTAGAATGACTCTTCATACTTGTACTCTTAGAAATAACTCTAAAGTATAACTCTGAAGAATACCTTCAGACTTGTACTCTTGAAATAACTCTAAATTATAACTCTGAAAAATGACTTCAGACTTGTACTATTGAAACAACTTTGAAGTATAACTCTGAAGAATGACTCTTCAGACTTGAATTTAGAAATGAAACTATATCAATAATTAGTTAAAATGAAGTTAACCCTAGAATAAAATTTAATTTAGAAATAAAACTATATCAGTAAATTGAATTTAAACTTAGAAGAGTGTCTGTGTCAAATCTGAAGACCTTGAGTTCATAGTTATTCAAATACCCAATATCTTTGAAAAAGACCTCATGGTAAAGTTTGCATCATACAGAGCAGACCAACCAGAGCTCCTTTGGTTCTTAAGGACCAGAACCCCTATGAACTCACCAACCAAAAGCAAGGCCAGGCCAACCAAAGGCCCTCTGGTCAACCATAGCCTCTGGTTCGTCTATCTAGAGCCTTTGGGTAAAAAAATGTTAAATACTTAAATAATTTGAGTTTCAATTACAACCAGAGACCTTCTAGTTAAACATGAAGATCAACCAGAGCCCCTCTGGTTCCTTTATGATGGATTGGAATATTTTTCCAATGTTCAAATAAACAACCGAAAGCAAAGACATCCAGAAGCCAGACCAACCAGAGGGGCTCTACCTTACAAGTACAAGTCTAAGTCTTAAAGACTTATCTTCAAAGTCTAGATAAGTTTATTACAAGACTTGTACTCTTGAAATTACTTTGAACTAAAACTCTTTAGACTCAGAGCTCTGTATAGGCAAGCTAGAAGCTCGGCATGCACTATGCAAAGGCTCTGCATGGTCTCCGTTTAGAAAAGAAGACTACAGAGTTCGGGTGAGCTAACTTTGAAAAATGACTCTTCAGACTTGTACTCTGGAAATAACTCTGAAGAATGACTCTTCAAACTTGTACTCTTGAAATAATTTTAAAGTATAAACCAATCCCATTAAATCAGAGTTCAGACTTCTAAGTCTGAAAAAAAAGAGTTTAAGTTCAGACTCCGGAGTTCGGGTGAGCTAAAAGTGAAAAAGAGAACTTCAGAATTCGGGTGAGCTAACTATGAAGAATGACTTTCAGACTTGTATTCTTCAGAATTGTAGAAGACTTCAGAGTTCAGACTTCTAAGTCTGAGAAAGAAGACTTCATACTTCTTTTTCTAAGTCTAAAAAAAGATTTCAGAGTTCAGACTTTTAAGTCTGAAAAAGAAGATTTCAGAGTTCAAACTCAAGAGTTCGAGTGAGTTATGTTTGAAAAAACAAACTTCAGAGTTTGAGTGAGCTAACTCTGAAGAATGACTTCAGACTTATTCTCTTAAAATAACTCTGAAGTAAAACTTTTCAGTAAATTGAATTTAGAATAAAATAAAGTTAACCCTAGATAGGGGTGTTCGCGGTCCGGTTTGGGTGCTTTAACCCCTCAAACCACAAACCAAACCGTAATGGCAGTTTATAAAATTTTCAAACCGAGCGGTTTGACATCAAGTGCCTAGACTGGTCAAACCAGACCACGAAAAAACGGTTTGGTCTGAGTGGTTTAGGCGGTTTGGGCCTTTAATGGACTTTAAATATTAAACTTAAAAACATATATAATTTAGAAATTTAGATTAAATATCCATTTTAACAAAACAAAATATCTAAACAAATAAATGTAATAATTAAGCAGCTCTTGAATACAAAGTCGAAGCAATCCAAAGTACAAACAAAAAAATATATAACAATTAGAAAACAAACAAATTAACAAAGTTACAACTCTACTGTGAGTAATGAGTAACAAAATCCACGACTTCACAACCTTCAATCTTCAATGGTTCAATTCTTGAGTCCTTGACCAAACAAAATAGAAGCCAAATCTAAGTTGGTTGAATCACTTGGTTGATGTCTTGATGATGTACGCCGAAATCAAACCATGGATTAGAAAGATCAATAGATTGATGAAGTTCTTGAGTTCAAAATTTGGAGACTGTTAATATCAAATGTGTCGATATGTTCAATGGTTTAATGGTTTTAGTCGTCGATTTTGATAATGTTAAATGTTAGGCTTAGGGATACATTTGGGTCATAGCCAATAAGTTAAAAAAGTTGGGCTTGCTAATATTAAAAAAAAAAAAATATATATATATATATATATATATATATATGTGTGTGTGTGTGTGTGTGTGTGTATGTGTGTATTTGGCGGTCGGTTTGGTCCAAACCGCCCAAAAAAGGTTCCAAACCGTAGACCGGACCGGACTGCCCAATTTTTCAATTTTCCAAACCAGACCGGACCGCCAGACCGCTCAAACCGCCAAAAACGGTCCGATGTGACTTGGTTCGGCCGGTTTGAGCGGTCCAACGGTTTTTTTGAACACTCCTAACCCTAGAATAAAATTGAATTTAGAAATGAAATTATATCAGTAAATTGAATTTAAACTTAGAAGTAAACACAATTTTTTTCGGGAATCAATTACCATACGAATTACTTAACCAAATAATAAAATCAATTACATCCTAAATTAGTAGGTTTGATTGAATAAGATGACACATATCAATCAAATGAATATAATTGAACTGTTAATGTAAATTGTGTCAAGATACGTTCTAAATGAGTCTAATTGAACCTCTAGTGTAAATTGTGTCTAGATACATGTTTAGGCGGGAAAATAAGACAATCGATTCACCAAAAGATGACACGTGTCACTGATAAGCATGGTTTATTACATGCTTAATGTAACACCCTCCTTTCAAATACAAGGTGCCACGTAATAAAATAAAATAAAATCCAAATTCTAGCGGCTAATAAAGCCTTTTCGCAGCGGAAGTCTTACAATAATTTAATCGTAAATAAATGTCTCAAAATTAACCCATCCCATATCGGGTTACATTACACATAAATTCAGTTAAGCTAATACGAATTCTATAATTCATAACTCGAATAAAAATTTTAACTCCTACGCAGAACCCTTGTCCTTTTCCGTTCTTGAATACTCAGCTCCTGAGATGCATACTAATAGTCAGCTTTATAAAGCTCGGTGAGTTCATGGTTTTCATGCACAATCATACATTTCACACCATGCACAAATAAATAATACTCCAAATAAAATAATATGCACATTTGTTTCAAACCCTTTTGAAATAATAATGAAATCTCTTAATTTTCCCGTCGGGTTAAGGTCTTACCGTCATCGGCACTTCCCCGGGTTATACGGCTATCCCTTGTCCGGTTACCCCTCCCTAGGATGTACCATCCCTTATGACTTTTGACCCCTTCCCATACCCGACAAAATAGAATAACATGCTAATTGATGTTTTTAAAAGAAAACATGCAAACAAATAGCATGCAACCCACAATAATAAATTATATACATGTATTAAACCCATAAACATGTACATAAGAAAAATAATATTGTAATGCTCAAATAATTTGTACATAAGCATGCATCCCAATTAAAATCTCATGAAGACTCACCTGACTAATAACTTTATCGATGCTTGAACGCTTATGAAACCAAATTCTCACCCTCGATTCGCAGTCTCGTTCTTCCCCGAATTCCCGTCTTTTTTTTTTCTTTTCTTCAAGCCTTTAGAATGGCTACTATACACACCTATTTATACACCCTCTTCAATTTTTTTTTTAAAAAAATTATTATCCTTCCAAACAACCTCTTTTCCATAAATCAAGAAATTTTTTAAAATTTTAAAAAAAAACTTCCCCCGTTTTTTTTTTTTTAAATTTGAATCCAAATTCTATTTCAATTAAAATTAAATATTTTCATATTATTATTATTATTATTATTATTATTATTATTATTATTATTAATTCAATTAACTAAAACATAATAAATCTTCAATATTCCACTTATTTCAATTACCCTTATTTTAGAGTGTTACAACTCTCCCCTCCTAAAAATAGGATTTCGTCCCTGAAATCATTCATCATTGAACAGATGTGGGTACTTGGCTCTCATATCCCTCTCCGGTTCCCACGTCATCTCTGACCCCTTGTGAAATTTCCACTTTACAAGAACCAATGGAATGGTTTTGTTTCGCAACCTCTTCGTCTTTCTGTCCAAGACTTGAATTGGTTCTTCGATGTAACCCAATTTTTGATTGATCTTTACATCTCTTAATGATAGAGTTGCTGATTCGTCAGCTAAGCATTTCCTTAAATTTGACACGTGGAATGTGTCATGAATCCCTTGTAATTCTTCAGGCAACTTCAAACGATATGCCACCGCCCCAACCCTTCCTATGATCTCAAATGGTCCAACATATCTTGGACTTAGCTTTCCACATTTACCAAAACGAACTACTCCCTTCCAGGGTGATATTTTTAACATCACT
>NW_020201482.1:13174-14456 GCF_001531365.2 Cynara cardunculus var. scolymus
CCATTTGTTGTAACATTCCTGATGGTTTCTGATGTTCTATCTTCACTTGTAGGCAAGTCAAACACTTCTCCACATACCCAGCTACTGACTTCTTCATACCMGGCCACCAGTAGCTCTCCTTCAAATTCTTGTACATTTTATCGCTACCCGGGTGCATAGTGTACTTAGACTTATGTGCCTCATCTAGTACCTTACTTCTCAAATTACCTAGGTTAGGAATCCACACCCGATTCCCAAATCTGTGTATTCCATCTGACCCGACGGTCAGTGACTTAATTTGCCCAACCATTCTCTCCTTCTTAATGTTTGCTTCCATCAAGGCTTCCTTTTGAGCATCTCGGATTTGATCTACCATATCTACTTTCATGCTTATCCACATGGCCCGCACTCGAATAAGCTCGACTCTTTCTTTCCTACTTAAAGCGTCGGCCACTACGTTTGCCTTGCCCAGATGGTAATGGATTTCACAATCGTAATCCTTGAGGAGTTCCATCCATCTTCTTTGCCTCATATTCAGTTCCTTCTGATCAAAAAGATACTTCAAGCTCTTATGATCCGAATATATTATGAATTTTGTACCATACAAGTAGTGTCGCCAAATCTTCAATGCGTATACTACTGCAGCTAATTCCATATCATGGGTTGGATACTTCTTCTCATGCTCCTTTAATTGTCGTGATGCATAAGCAATAACCTTGCCTCGTTGCATTAGTACACAACCCAGACCCATCTTAGAGGCGTCACTATAAACAACAAAGTCTTCTGTTCCTTCCGGTAAGGCAAGGACTGACGCGCTACTCAACTTGGTCTTGAGGATTTGGAAAGCCTCTTCTTGTTTTTCTCCCCAATCAAACTTAATTGACTTCTTTGTCAAATTGGTCATAGGCATTGCCATTTTGGAGAAGTCCTTGATAAACCTTCGGTAATAGCCTGCTAGACCCAGAAAACTTTGGATTTCGGATGCAGATTTTGGCGACTCCCAATCCATGACGGCCTTTATCTTTGACAGATCCACTTTAATTCCTTCCGAGTTGACCACATGACCGAGAAATTGCACTTCTCGTAACCAGAATTCACATTTCGAGAATTTGGCGTACAAYTTMTCTCTCATMAGTAGTTCCAGAATAGTTCTTAAATGTTTCTCATGTTCTTTTTCGCTTTTCGAATAAATAAGAATGTCGTCTATGAACACGATGACAAACTTATCCAGATACGGCCTACATACTCTATTCATCAGGTCCATGAATGTTGCTGGAGCATTTGTCAGTCCAAAGGGCATTAC
>NW_020201482.1:14551-18100 GCF_001531365.2 Cynara cardunculus var. scolymus
TCAGTCCAAAGGGCATTACTATAAACTCGTAATGACCATATCGAGTTCTAAAAGCAGTTTTTGGCACATCTTCTTCTCGGACTTTCAACTGGTGGTAACCTGATCTTAAATCAATCTTCGAGAAGTGGCTAGCTCCTTGTAACTGATCAAATAAGTCATCAATCCTTGGCAACGGGTATCTATTCTTGATCGTGAGCTTATTAAGCTCGCGATAATCAATGCACTTTCGCATTGAGCCATCTTTCTTCTTTACAAATAGGATTGGTGYTCCCCATGGCGATGAACTTGGTCTGATGAACCCTTTGTCTAACAACTCCTGAAGTTGTTTCATCAACTTGACGTTCTGGTGGTAGTCCTGGTAGTTCATCCGGGAAAACTTCTGGATACTCGTTTACCACTGGTACCCCTTGTACCGTTCCCTTATCTAACCTAGCATCGACCGCATACGCTAGATAAGCAGTGCACCCTTTCTGAAGGCACTTTCTCGCTTTTAGTGTTGTGATGATCCTCGTACCACACTTCCTACGATCGCCATACACATGAATTGTTTGCCCTTCGGGGGTTTGAATTTTGATCATCTTTTGGTGGCACACTATTTGTGCTTGGTTTTCGGATAACCAGTCCATTCCTAGAACCACATCAAAACCTCCTAAACACATAGGCATTAACCTAACAGGCAATTCTCTACCATCTATACAGATCGTGCACCCATAAACTACTTCATCTATTTTAACTTGACTGCCATTAGCGGTTTCTACAGTATAGCTCTTCCCTAGCCTACAAGCATCCTTATTCAAATAGTGGCGAAAAGTAGAAGACACGAAACTACCATTTGCACCCGAATCAAACAGTACATGAGCATAAACATTGTTTACAAGAAACATACCTGATACGACGTCAGGAGACTCCCTAGCCTCCTCCAAAGTCATGTTGTATGCTCGTCCTGGTCCCTTAGGTAGTTCCTTCCTCTTCTTCGCCCCTCTTCCTGACCCGTTACTTGAAACTCCAACATTGCTTATGGTCCCCTTTTGGTTTTTAGGACATTCAGACCGTATATGACCTGATGCCCCACAATCATAGCAAAGTTTGCTTTCAGTACACTCCCTTGATGTGTGCCCGGGTTTTCTGCATCGAAAACACGTCACTTTTGCTGCCCAACATTCAYCCCTATGTCTTCGATTGCATTTGGTGCACTGAGGAATTGTGAACTCTCCATTTCGTGCCTTCGTATCTGTCATCTCCCCCTTGGATTTCTTTGTCAATTTACTTGATGCTTCCCGTTTCCTTTTGACCTCCCTTCTCTCCTAGTTGCCTTGATGTTATTTTCCTCCGCAACAGTCGCCATTTCCACAGCTTGAACAAACATGGTTGATTTAACCATATCCACGTACTGCTTTATCTCTATCCTTAGGCCATCTTTAAATCGATCTATTTTTCTTTGCTCAGTTGCCACCTGATAACTAGCAAATCTAGCCTTTTCAAGAAATTTGTTCACGTACTCTTGAACCGACAAAGATCCTTGCTCCAACCTCAGGAATTCTGACTCTAACTTCTTCACCTCTGTCTGTGTACAATATTTATCCATCAACATCTTCTTCATTTCCTCCCAGGTCAGGGTGGCGATGTTTTCATCCCCTCGAATGGCGCATTCAGTCTCCCACCAATGAASTGCTGAATCTCCAAAGGTAGTAGCAGCGTAAATCACTTTTTGTTCTTCTGAACACTTACAAATCTTAAAACAGCTTTGTATTTTAGTCACCCAGTTCATTAGGGCTACCGGGCCCTCAATACCTCTGAATTCCTTAGGACGGGTGCTACTAAAAGTCTTGTAACTGCAACCCCGTTCCTTGGTTTGGGATTCCACTCTCAGTTGCACTGGTGGCTCATCTTTTCCTTGGACGGACGACTCCATTTTTTCAGTGGGTTGGGAGTTATTCATTGTCTTCCCTTTCTAGCTGCTTGCTTCCTCTTCCTCTTCGGGGCCTTTGAACCTATCACCTAATATGGCTTTTAGCATGCTTGGAAGGGTATTTTGGAGGACTCGTGTCATCCTTTCAGTTAGTGCCTCATCGGTAACGTCGTTTTCTCCTCTTCCAATTCCTTGATTTTGCTCTCGTACCCTACGAGTGGCTGAGCTTGCATCCACAGAAAAAGTTTCACTTGAGCTTGCAGTGTTACCGCGACCAATGCCACGACCTCGACCGCGATCGCGACCTCTTCCTGTTGGTGGTGGTTGATTTCCAACTCCCTCCCCGATAGTGGCATTTCTTGTAGATCCACGTGATACCATACTGAATATAGCAGCGTGATATTAAAATCTAATTACTAAATACATGCAACCACTGAGAAAAGAAAAAGAAAGAAACGACTACGACCACTTCAAACCATAAAGCCATAATTTATTATTCATATTACGGATTCAAAAAGAGAGACAATCAATACATAAGTCTACTATAGCTATCAAAATTCGGGATTACAAAATCGTCATCAAAGTATTAACTAGCAAAAACATCCCAAGCTAAACATCAATTCAAATAAAAAAAATTTTCTCTTTATGGCTATCCATATCTCTAAGGCATCTCGGGAAGGTAGGGATCTCTAATCCACTGTTCATAGGTCAACGATGGTTTGAATTTGTAGGTTGTCGAGCATTCCCCTAGACCTATCATTGTCCCACTCGAGGTAGGCCAACTTATTCCACAACTCAGCTTTCTCTCTTTGCAGGGATTCTATCATTTCTTCCAAATTGGGGCACGTGGCAGGCTGCGCTATCACAGGTGTCCCTTGAAACGAACCCTGAGTTGGGTTACTCCTTAGGGATGTTGGACTGTCACCCCTGGGTATGCGGTTCCAACTAGGAGTCACACTGGTGTGACGACTATCAATGCTTTCACAATGCGGGCCTAGCCCGAATGGTACCCTCCGTCCTACAGTTCTGCGCCCACGTCCTCTCCCACGGTTAATAGCCCTAGTGTGAATAGTGTGCACCATCTTCCTACAAAACCACAAGGAAAACACTAAGTCGCACATTAATAAATCAAACTTAATTGTAACGTATATAGTGATACTAAACACCTCACAAGTTTAAGCTTAGGCTATATACATACATACATACATACATACATACATATATATATATATATATATATATATATTTATACCTATTTCTCTTAAACTAATAGCTCTAATACCAACTTGTAACACCCCTCCTTTCAAATACAAGGTGCCACGTAATAAAATAAAATAAAATCCAAATTTTAGCGGCTAATAAAGCCTTATCGCAGCGGAAGTCTTATAATAATTTAATCGTAAATAAATGTCTCAAAATTAACCCATCCCATATCGGGTTACATTACACATAAATTCAGTTAAGCTAATACGAATTCTATAATTCATAACTCGAATAAAAATTTTAACTCCTACGCAGAACCCTTGCCCTTTTCCGTTCTTGAATACTCAGCTCCTGAGATGCATACTAATAGTCAGCTTTATAAAGCTCGGTGAGTTCATGGTTTTCATGCACAATCATACATTTCACACCATGCACAA
>NW_020201482.1:19310-45759 GCF_001531365.2 Cynara cardunculus var. scolymus
CTTGTCATTTATGTTTTTCAAACTTAACTCCCGACGGGTTGGTCACTCTCTAAAAGTGTCAAAGTGTGATAGATTCAGAGATGAACTATCTTGAACACGCCAACTTGAATGATATGGGAATCGGCTCGAAAGAGTGATTTTTAACAAAGACATTTGTTTAGCCATATATCTTGAAGACACCAATTTGTCACTATCCCTGGTCCGAACACCACATAGAGATATGGGTGCAAAGCTATAATATAGTGCAAAGGTGAAGTCCGAGAGGAATACCTTCAAGATAGATGGTGGAACTAGTTCTTCTACAGCGTTGTCTGCTGGATTTTGTGTTTACGTTTCACCCCAAGTCTTACACCACACCCGTGCTACCTTTATTATTCTGTCTTATTATTCTGTTATATTATCTTTGTTAACTCAGAATCAAACTGAAGTCTTCAATTTCGTCATCTGAAATCTTTTCTTTCACTGGACTCTTATTTAACTTTTGCTTCAATCCCTGTGGACGATATTCCGGTACTTATACCACTTTATTACTTAGAAAGACAATATTGAGCCATATTGTATACTTGTTTTGTGTCCCAATTCTTTTGTCTAAAGGTATAGGATTTAACCGACCAGTCACCCAAGTTACTTATTTATTATATGTGTGTGTATATATATATATATATATATATGTAGTGTGTATTGCGTTCAATTAAGATCCACTAAAGCCTAATAAGACCTTCTTATGACTTATTAAAGTTCAATAACAACAATGACACTTTATTTACGTGTTTTGATGTGTTTTAAATTTATACCGTAAGCGTACGAGTTATATTGCATGCAGGTCGATCACAGGGAGGTGACGACCTCAATAGTAACCACTTAATAATTATGGCCTAGTTATACAAATTGGTTATTATACTAATTGGACATAAATTAAACGAGATTAAGGGACGAAGGAAGGCAAGAAGAAATTAATAGCAAAATTAAGCAAAATAAATGACAACTACAACTAAAGAAGATTGAGTAATGTCAACTCCTGATTTTAGTAATGATGAGAATTCGTTATGCAAAACTACTTCAATGCTCTTTTGAGGTGAAAAGAGTTTTCTAGACCAAGACGTATATTTACGTCCGCGATATTTTTTCAATCAACGCCCCTAACTATTTACATGTTAGAATCGTTGTCATTGATCAATCTAACCCAAGTAAAAGATTAGACTTTCGGTTTCATCAAAAACTAAACAAATTGACTAAACGCTTTGTTGAAACCCAATTAAATCAACTCCAACTTTCATTAGAATCAAAATGGATTAAACTTCAACATTCGTTTTAAGAACAACTGATCAATACCAAAACCTCGATCCTAAGCGACAATCATCCAATAAAACAAACTCTAAACTGAAACCAAGCAACAACTTATTTTATTTAGACTCCAACAAAATTAGAGATAGAGTAAATCTAAACTAGCAAGATAATTACATTAGATAATGACTAACATTAACAAAAATCAAATATTAACAGTGAGTAACTAAGTGAACATGTGCATAAAATTGAACAAATGCAGAAAATAAATTAATCTAACCTAATGTATAGAAGTCTAAGATGTACGAAAAATTGAAAGTGTGCAGAAATTAAATAATGCAGCAAGTTAAGAGAGTAAAGAGAAATGAAGAAGTAAGAGATATACAAGTGCAAAAAAATTAAAGCTTTGATACAAACTAACAAGAACATAGAAGGACTGATGGAGGAAACTCAAAGCACGATTTTCAATGACTATTCGAACAAAACACAAAATAATCAAAATAACCAAGGGATAGGGACGAAGATACTAAATAGTGTTTGAAAATCGAATGTGAATCGATCTCCAATGGCCTAAGCTTCAAATCCAATGATCTTCAAATCAAAAGAACCAAGTTCAGTAGGTTTTTTGAAACTTTTTCCTAAATTGAAACTTATGTTTTAAGATATTCTAAAAATAAGCAGCAAATCTTTTTAACAAACTTCATGGTAATACTAGTTAACGAGTAAACTATACATTCTAGAAAGTTAACTCGTCGAGACATTACGTCAAATTTAGTTTAAACATCATTCTAGCGCAACTTTTTGGAACCACTAAATTTATTGCTCGGGTGTTTCGTTCATAGAAAACTCACAAAATTCAAACGACTCAACTACTTGGCAATCTATGTGAGTTTTCATAGTTCCTTTCTTCAAGCGGATGATATATGACTAGTAACCTTTCAGTTATTATATGTGTTTGTAGTTACACAATGCATATATATGCTTTCTTATATACTTACATATATGCATTTAGTTACAAATACTTACACTATATGCTTTAGGTTAGTTATTAGCCTACATTGTGGATTATATCATGTTATATCATTCACCTTATGCCATTAGCTTCACCGGCATCCAACCCTGCACATGTCTGCGATGGCACATAGATTCATTATTATATTATAAGTATCACAACTAGTTTTGTTGTATGTAACCATTGTTAAGAATTCCAGTATAGCCGGTGCATTGCTATGCACTAGTTTTCAGTGGTCAGTAGTAGCTGATATTCAGTGGATGTTAATTTATTAACTATCAATTCAGTTTTATCCAATCATTACATAGTCAGACAATATTTACGTTAGATGGTGATTGTTAGTATGTTACCATTCTCTGTGACGGTACTGCCAATTCAGTAGGTGCTTGTGTTTGAGGATGGTGCTTTAGTCTTGTACAACCACGTTGAGAAGACTAGTTGTCTATCATTTGGGGTTCATGTTAAGTTTCAAATGAGTAGTGCATTATTATGCACTAAGTTGCACAATATACATATTACAACCTATCTTAAAAATGGTACCAACATAACGTTAAAGTCATAATTTTATTCAAGATTATTTGTTAATTTGGTTATTATATTGTTTGTAGAACTAATCATGAACTCACTTAACCTTATAACTAACATGTATCGTGTATCTCAAGATGATATGCATACATGACCTAGCAAGGGGAATGAAATGGGTTATCTTATTTATGTGTTGTAGTTCGATTTTATGAAACGAATTGGTTTCTTAGATATTCTTTTAGTTTTAAGTCTTCAAGTATAGCAAATTGTTGAATGTAATGTATGAAATTATGACATTATATTCCTTTTAAGATTGCTTGTAGTTATATATATTTTTTTTGTAAACGCTTTTTACGGTCTAGGAAGAGCATTACATTCGGAGTTCTCAGGTCGACGGGGGAAGAGGAATACAACGATGGCCGTTGAGGTAGGGGGAAAGGAAAAGAAGCAAATGCAGTGGTTGCTGATTGTATCATTTTTTTTATAATAAAAACAATATATATAAATTAAAAAAAGAAAAGGTAAAAAGATGTGTTATGTAATGAAGATATTTTAATGGTAGGGACCTTTTTAAAACAAAATGCAAATATGGATGACTATTTATGGACTTGTTATAATTTAGGGACCACTTAAGTTTTGTTTCAAACCACAGGACCAAAAGTGGAGTTTACTCTCCATTCATGATTTGATCGCCCCTTTGTGTTTACCGTTTCAATCTTCAAGTACTCCATCTCCATGTGAAGAAGAAGAAGAAGAAGAAGTCAGAATGAAAACATAAACCAAACATCCGAGGGAAGATGTGGAGAGATACGTGAGCGAGCCCACAAACCCACACCATGATTTTGCTTCAGTCTCACTCAAGATACCTCCTACAGATCTTGACAAATCGCCTTCAAAAGTAACTTCTACCCATTTTCATCTCAAAATCTTTCTTTTTCACTCCATCATTGATTCTTATATCACTTTTTGATTCTTGTATCCAATTCGTCTCATTTCTGTATCTATTTTCAGTTTATTGCATTCTTAATTACATTTTTGTGTAATTTACTCCCTACCTGAGGGTGGGGTATACTTGGCTGGATGGGTTTGGTTTACAATCAGTTGGGGGATTGTTTCTGTGAAGCAAGATCTTCCTTTCCAGCCATGGTGGAATTAGTAAGGGTACTACAATCATGACATTTATCGCTTGATACCCTGTCTCTCATTATTCTTCACCAAGAAATTCATCGTCATCATCTACATTATAAAATCTTTTCAACTCATGCATTCATAAGTATTTAAATGTTTTGGTGTTGCTTATACTTGAATATCATATACAATGTGTTTATTCTGTGACCTGCTCATCCTTTAGATAGATATAACATTCTCCTAAGAGATTCTTTTTTTTTTTTTTTTGGTTCTACAGTATTGAGAAAGGAGTTGAGTTGGATTGCCACTGGGTAGAATTTGATGACGTCCGATACCATATTCAGGTTAGCTTACCAAAGCTACTCTTTGTTGATATAAAAATTAAGTGTATGGAATACAATTGAATGAAATATGGATGATAAGTTTTAATTGTTATCTGATTATTGAAACGTTTCTTTTTCGTGCCTGGACATTCTTGAGAGTTATTGATGTCTTTGAACTGAATTGTGTTATTCTTGCAGGCATCAATAAAGAGTCCAAATCTTCTACATCTATCAGTATCACTCCCCACTCCACCTCCAGAGACTGATTTCTCAAGCGGCCTTCCTCTTGGAGCCATTGAGGCTATAAAAGCAGCATATGCTGGGGTTGTTCATATTCTTGATCCTCCAAGAGATGGATTCAATCTCACAGTTAAACTTAACTTGGCTAAACTTCCTCCACTTGAAGGTTTAGTGGGTTCCCTTTTCTGAGGTCATATCATGTTTGCATTGATATTTTTTTTTGCTACCAATTGTTTAGATTGTTGATGATGTTTAGGTGTTTTAGGATTTCTATTTTATACATGGCTTAGATCAGTTTCTTTCTTTTCTTTCCATATATATATACCTGGTCCCCTTCATCCATTTGTTTTTGTTACGCTTCTCCATTATTTGTGTAGGATCCTCAAGTAAACATGTTAACAAAAATTTTTGATAGCAATATATGTAGGGTTTAAATTATACGAAGAGCATAAATTGAGGGAAAGTGCGCAACTTATGTTTTAATCTTTGCAATAATGATGACCTAAGTAACATAGTGTTCAAGCACAAGCATAATCTTCGTTGTTGAGGGAATGATTGTCCAAACAAATGAATTCAATTCTTTTGTTTCAATCATTCAGTCAATTCCTCTATTATGATTTGTAGGCTGGACAAAGACGCTCGTTTTTTATGTCATATGCATCGCAACCCTTCAAATCCATTGTTTATGTGTTTGTGAATATCATTATTATTGTTTATCGTTTGTTTGCCCGTTTCCTCCCGTGGGCCCATTCAATCCAGTATATATTCACAGTTCTCCACTCATCAATAAAGTATTCTTTCTATCTAAAACGTCGCTGTGTGTTGCCATCTTCAGCTACTGCATACAAGCTTGGTGTTGCCTGCATGACTGCAAGCTTGTTAAATTGATGCAGGAGCTCATTCTTGTTGTTGATCTGACTGTCAGGTTTTTCACTTGTCACCTTGTTTGTCCAGCGATGTTACTGTGCTCAAATCTGTGGTGTCATGAACAAAGTTGCAAAACCTAGGACTGCAGATTGAGGGATTCTCAATCCTGGGCTAGGCAAAGTTCAGGTGGAAGTCGAAGCCATAGTTCAAGTTTAAGTTGTAGATCAGATCTGACTGTTTGCCCCTGTTCCAACCACTAACATCCTCTTCTAGGGTTAACAAAACATAAGTATTGTGCTTAATGTCCAACCCCAGGATCCAGTATTCCATTCATGGATTTACTTCATTTGACTTCATCTTATTCTGGAACCACCCCATTTCTGCATTTGCGTCTATGATATTTCAGTTAAGTTGGATCATTCCCGAGTACAGGGAGTCATTGGCGTGTCTTGCAGAAAGCACGGAGCTTAACAAGTTTCTAGGTGCTTTGAAGCTCTCTACTGCCGTGAAGCTCTAGGATTATCACCAACTATTGTACTTTGGATTTGGGATATCCTTCATCCAATTTACAGAATTCTGCAGTCGTATTCACATGGTGAAGAAAGGCATTCCAGAATAACAAAATATATAATTCGTTTAAACAAATTATAGTGTCAAGTTAAAAGGGGTTGTTTCCCAACAGTCCAAAGTCCCAACCCTACTGCTCATCAAGGATGTGAGGACAAGTTTGCAGTACTACCTCTGTTTGGGATGCAAGGACGTTCACCGTCATATGCATTTTTTTTGGTTTGGTGCTTTTCAGGTAGCCAACTATTTCCCACTCATCCAAATCTTACTTTTTTCTGGAAGTTGCTTTCATCTAGGTGAAACAATCAACCTAGTATACTTTTTGTTGCCTTGTTCTGACACACAAATAAACGGGGTTGGGTTCTTGGGAAGGACGCATTATTACTGTTCTGGTTCAATTTCTTCAGTGTGCTAGAATACATGGAATTGTTGATGGTCCTTGTGCAGGTCCTTGTTTCATATTTAAACTTGACCTTCTAATGCACTGGTTGCTTTTTATGATACCCTTATTGATTCTTGTCGAGGCTATCCATGGCTTCTTTCTTCTTGAGGATATCAGTGGCCTCTTTCTTCTCGAGTGTAGTATGCTCCTACTGCTACTTTAGGACTACTTGATACATCTTCAATTAGTTTTATAACATGTACATCATCCTTAATTGTTTATTCTTGTGCATTTTGAGCATGTGGCCGTGAACAAAGATACTATATATGTATGTGTTAGCATTTCCAAATTCCATTTTCTATATGATTCTACCATGTGTTGGTTATTGAATAGTAATGCTTACATTGTATAGTCCAGAGAACATGAGTAATATGTTCTTGATTGGATGTACTAGTGATAATATGACATTATCACTTCTTGATGGTGCAGAGATTAGACATGCTCTCGTGGTAAAGATTGCATCTGTGAGGGAGGTGGTAATGGGTGCCCCATTACGTGTAATCTTGAAGCGCGTTGCATCCAGGTCCGTGCCTTCCAATGCTGGCGTGCTTGTTCCCCTTGTTCACCGACCAAATGAATCATTCTTCCTAGTTCCTCAGGTGCAGAATTATTTGTCAATAGATTAAATACCTAGTTCATTGCTTGATATAACATGATAATAGAACTTCATATCTAGATAGTTTATCTGATGAAGAGGTCAAGTTAATATTTTATGTTTGTAGTTGGGGGTATTTTCCAACCATGAGAGTTAAAGGGAATGTTTCTGGCACACGGTGGATTAACCACCATTATTAAGTATCAATTTTCAAAGCATGCCAAACCAAATGATTCAAGCCATGCTCTGTAGGAAGTTCTTCAAGCAAACCTAAATAATCCAGATTGGTAAATGTGCAATATTGTCAAAGCCAACCATTGACAAATTCAATGATTTGTAGTGCTTAAATAAGATTAGAAAAGAAAACTGGATAACATTTTAGGTAATGTAGGATTTAATGTAATGCTTGAATGAACATACGTCGCTTGTATTGTTAGGTAATGCCTTTCAGTTATGTGACATGCATTTTAGATTAATATGGCTTTCAATGCCTAATGGAGGTACCTATGTTGTTGGCGGTAACCTCGTATATTTTGTTGAGTGTTTAATGTTTGTAGCCTATTGTAAATCCAGGTAGCCTTCAAAAGAAACCATTGTAGTTGCATAAATCCAAAAAACATTATAGTTAGAAAACTTGAACATTTGTAGCCCCTAAGCTTTTCTTTAGCTTTCTTAAAAACCATTATAATTGCAGAAATTGGGACAATATAAGTTCTCCAAGTACACTGTTTTTGGGAAAATCTGCAACTAAAATGATTAATTGTTGAAAGCTAAAGGTAAGTACAGTGACCAATTTTCATTTAAAGAATTGATAAAGCTTATATGAGTGCCACAGTCATTTATTTTTCTATGATGAATTCATATATTTGATAAATTCTATAGATGGAAGTGCCATTCATGGGAGTCACACAACTTGCTTTGTCGAACCTTATTGGCTTGAAACATTAAAGTATATTGCCCAAGATGTGCAAATCTATTGGTACTTGTGCACTTTATGTAGTTGTGGGGTTTACAAGTGAGCTGGGAATGTGTGAAAGCTTAGCTGATTTTCCAAAAACAGAAAAACATGGGAGGTAAATTTCCTATTGGTCCTTGAAGATGACACGCATTCTGGGTTATTTTAAACGAAGTTTTTTGTTCTTCGATGGTGTAATTGTGCATATGGGCAAGTTGAAGTGTATTAAGTATCATAGGATTTACAGTGCAATTTCTGTAACCTAATGTAAGAGGCACACTCATTAGCTGTAGGCAGTAGTTAGCTTCTGATATGAGCAATTCTTATTGAATTCCCATAGGGTTTTGATTCTCATTTTGTTTTGTATATTATTCTTACTACTACTACTACTGGCACTGCTGCTACTATTCTTATGGTCTGATATTCAACTTCTTTTGCGTCCGTATTGAAATGTAAATTATTATTGTCCGAGCCTTTTTGATCGTAATGTTGTCAAACAACCATGACCTCATGGCTTATCTTTTTGGTTGTCACTGAAATGTAATGGTTTGCTTGAAATACTACTAACAACTTATTAATTATCGTGGCAGGTAGAAAAGGCGACTGTGGTGTTTCCTATGAGATTTAATGATTCTGTCGATACTGTTCTAGCAACATCATTCCTACAGGTAATAGCAGCAAAGTGTTTTGATGTGTCGTTGATATCTAGAGGGGAATAAGTTGAATAATACCATGTTGGTGGACGTAAAGGAGTTGAGGAGAAAAGCTCCATGGTTCTTGGATGGGAGAGAGTGGCCTGAATATACGTTTTAAGTTATGAGAAATAGGAAAGCACAAAGAGATCTCTAGAACTACAATAATAAGAAGAATCTCTTATAATTACTAAAATCAGGAGATGACTAAGCATAAATAACTAGTTACTGAATATTCTAAATGAATAATTAATCTAGAATATCATAAACCTCCTCTTTTAATCCCCCACTTCTAACATGTGAACTACAATTGATTAACATTCTTGGTTCTCATCCTTGATGCAAACTCCCCTGACTTTCTTTCCCTTGTTCATACAACTCGTATATATTTTTCTTTTTCTATCTTCTGTTCCTAGTTTGTATGCTTTACCTATACCTTCTTATATCGTTTTCTTCATGTTTTCGTCTAACTTGCATCGCTTTGTCCCTTACAGTCTTACAACTATGTGACCATTTATAACATTCCTTCTCCTTTGAAAGAGACGTATATATTCTTAAATTGCAAATTTTATTCAACATGTGACACTCCTTATATAGAGTACAAGAGATGAAGATACCTTTATTTAAATGATTAGATAAGCTAAGTTGATTATTGCCCTGTATCTCTACTGTATCTTTGCCGCTCCTCAAGTTGGAGTATATATGTTGAACATTCGTAACTTGTACGTTTAGGGCTAATGTGTGATGTGATCCTATGTTCACCTTGCCACTTTTGTTCAGTAATTATTTTCTATATAATAATGTTTTGAGAACAAAATTATCATGCAAAAAAAATAAAATAGAGGACTTCAATGAATGAAATATTTTATCAGGTCTACACAATGTTCTAAGTTTCGATTGCAGTGCTACATCCTCACAAACACCCATATCAAGATATCTGGAAAATTGGGTCTAGGAAGTACAAGGTTACAATTTGGTAAATAAAGCTCTAATGTAATAGCAATATAACATTTCTTACAAGATGGGTTAGCTAGTCCATACGAAAATAACTAGGACATGATGTTTTTTATGCTATAATGAGTTCCCATGATCATGTGACTGTAGAGCTAACAAATTAAACCCCTTGCACCTAAGGATATATGAAGAAATTGAAAAATCTCTACTAAAAAATCTAAGAAATCGAGTGAAATGCAGGGACAAAATCAAAGGAGATGCACTGGCAGAAAATTAGCCAAATTAGCCAATGGACACTACTTTTTTGGAGGTCCTAGTATTTCAATACTACCAAAAACAGAAGGGCTTTTCTTTGATCATTGTGTTTTTCTGGATATTGGGACTTCTCTAATAATTGGGACAGGCCATGTCATGCCTATATCGGTTGGATGTTCTACCTTCCACAGCATATGGTAGTGAGAATGCTATTTAGGACATACACATCCGACTAGGTCATCCCTTCTCTGGAAGTTTGCAAAAACTGCAACAAGGATTGGTTCTTTTTTTGGTTCTGCATTGTGAGTCATTTCACATGGGTAAGTACATTCATATGTCGTACCCGTAGTACCAACAATGTAATGGAATATATTTAAAAGGAGTTGACAAAAAAAAAAACCCTGCCTCCGTGTGGGACACTGGGTTTGGATAGCCTTTTGTATCTTCTCATTTCTGTATCCTATTCTTCCCCTTCAACTGAGGGCCCTTCTTTAGCCCTTCTATTGAATTTGCATATGATTCAATATGTGTGCTCTACAAGCAAATGCTCATCTGCATTTGCTTGTAGAGCACACATATTGAATCATTGAATTTGCATATGATTCAATATGTGTGCTCTACAAGCAAATGCAGATGCTGATATGTTTCATATCAGATGTGTGTCCATAGGTTTATGCCTCTAGGCCTGGTTATAATTTGCTTATTTTTAAACACTTGATGCAACTTGCAACATTTTTCAAAATTTGTGATTGTCTTTACTGTATGATAACATATTAACCAAACCAAATCAAACCAAATGAACCCAATATATCCCACAGAGGTAGTGTCTGGGGTTTATGATGTATGCAGATATTGCCTCTACCCTAAATGGTAGAAAAGTTGTTTCCATGTAGACCCCCAACTTGCAAAAAGGATAAAAATTACAAGGAGACATGCAAGAGAAGTTAGAATGTTACCATAGTAACATAGAAGTCTGTGCAAACATGCAACAGGTACAATGAACAAAAAAAGGAAGCAGGGACATAAAACAAACACGGAATCAAAACGGAGTACTCACAACCATCAAAGCAGGAAGAAAAACTAAGACTGACATAAATAAGAACACATATAAACCCAATACTGATTATTCTTTTTTCCTTTCTATATGGTGTCAAGTATGGATGATAGTAAAATTGTTGTTCATACCAACTAAACAAGTATACGTTTAAGCAGGAGTTTGTGGAAGCAAGACGTACTGCTGGACTTAATAATGCCCCTACGTGTCTGTGGTCTGCCTCCCCTCCTGATGAACTCAAGGATGCTCCTGAACAAGCATTACATGCAAATGCTGGTTTTGTTTCATTTGGTATGGTGGAAGCTTTAAGAGGTTTATTTATTTGTCAGCTCTGTTTGTAAACATTTTTATTTACTGTTTAACAAATGCAGTTATCTACCCACGCCATGTAGAAGGAAAGAAACTGGACAAGACAGTTTGGAGCTTATCAACGTTCCATGCATATGTGAATTATCACGTGAAGGTGAGATTTTTCCTCTCTTTTTTATACACGTTCTCTTGTATAAATGGTCAGGAACATGCAAAACAACTTTTAAATGGTTCACCAATAGTTGTATCTATTGTATTGATTAACCAGGTTGTAACCATCAAATCTTCAAATGGCCACTTTTTATACTTTAGATTGTCAATGGCTGGTGGTTTCACCCCACCATTCAAATAGGTGAGTTTCCCCTTGCTGTCGAACATCAAACAAACACGAGAAGAATATGATTTCACTATCTCTTAATTATTTTCTTTAAGAGGGTAGAATACAATTTAAATAGAGAAAATCGGAAAGAAAACTAGGAAAGATAGTCCTAGAAATCTCCCATAATTAGAGATTTGAGCACCGGGTAAGGCGGCTAAATGTCAATTAATAATTTCAAATTGCACTCTGAAATACTTCAACCATTTTCTGGGTAATGAACGACACCCAGTCCTTCAAGACTCCAACAAACCCAACTATCCAAAAAGAAATCCCGACCTTTTTTCATATATTTCTTTTGCATTTGGTAACAGTGTTCTGAAGGTTTCATGCATACTCGGATGAGACGTCGAGTAGAATCATTAATCCAGGTAAACACTTGCTCTCCTTCATCATTCGTTCTTACGTTTGTCCTTTTCCTTTCTCATTGTTAGATGCATTACAATGTTGTGTTTTTATCATTTGTTTATCTTTGCTATTAGGATATAGTTCTTCCTAGTAGTTTATCTTTATTTTATTCTCTTGTAAGTTTATGCATTATATATATAGATCAAGGATCATGTGAGAATAGGAGTTACCACGAGAAGTGTAAGAAGAGATCTAGACCCTTGATTACGTTTAATCTAACCCCCACACTATGAATTGTGCTCTTCATGGGAATTAATATAGTGCATCTTGGTGCATCTCATTAATATTGATCCCTCCATACCCTTCTCACCTTGACTTTCATTCTCACTGGAATCCGACCATATTTATATAGGGAAGGGTTCAAAGGAGAGCACCTTTATTTTACGAGAACGTCAGAACACCCTTAACTATGGTCAATCACATGTGATACTATGTTCCATCACATATTATACACATATGATAATAAATCAGAGACGCGGACGACCTTTGGCACAACCTAGGTTTCGGGAAGTCTCCTAGACACCACTAGGCCCCCTCATATGTATTATCACGTGTGAAGTGTGATAAGGGTATTCTTGATGTGATACTATAATCCATCACATGTGATGCTAAATCATAGATGTAGACGAACTTTGGCACGAGCTAGGTCGCAGGACATGTCGTCCACACACTACCAGGTCCTCTCACATGTATTATCACATGTGATAAGGGTGTTTTCGTGTTTTCATAAATTAGAGGTGTTCTCGTTTGAACCTCCACCTATATATATATATATATAGAGAGAGAGAGAGAGAGAGAGGGCTGGATTCCCGTAAGAATTGCCATTTTCTGTGAGAAGTGTGAGAAATGTAACCTTCACATAATATAACGGCACCTTCACATAATGTATGTGAAGGTACCTCTATGTTGCACGAGGACATGTGGAGGTGATCATCTTCACAGAAAATGGTGAAGATACATATTCAGGTGTGTAACCTTTGCCACCTTCACAAAATATCACGTAACCTTCACCGTTTCTCACGCTTCTCACCAAAGAGCAAAGTTTGGCTGGATGGCAGTGACTCTTGCCTATAAGCGCTTACCCAATAAACGTTTAGTAAACGGCCCTTAATGTTATATCCGTAACACTGAGTTGCTCCATCTTATAATTGTTGAACTTTTTGATGAATATATGCAAAGGGGCAGAACCTTTGATCAAGTGGGTTACTCTTTTCTATTAGAATAGAAGGTCATGGGTCCGAGTCACAGAAATAGCTCATTTGCAAATAGGCTTGAGTTTCGGTGTAAACAACTTCTTTTTTTCGTGTGAGCAAGTGAAGGTACCTTTATATCGTGAAAGATTTCCTAGAAATGTGTCCGACCCCTCTAGAAATGTGAAACTTTTTATCCCACACCCCTTATTTAACTTCCATCATATTTTTGTATTATGTTAATTAAAGTTTGACCCCAATCACCAAGTCCTGGATCTGCCACTAGTTACGACCTTTGTACAAACTTCACACCTAAAACTAATGTGAATGTTACAATCTCCACATAGTATAACATAACATTCACATAATAAGGGTGCTTTTAGTTCTCATGAAAGTGAAAAATTCCCAACCATCACAAGACCTCGGATTCTTGGTGAACATGATCACATATGTATGTAAATTTGTCCGGTGAATAATGTATGCATTGTTCCTTAGGCCCTAGATCGTGCGAAGCCGGATGAGCATGCAAATATAAGCAAGTCCTACAAAAGATTGGTTTGTGATCTCCTCTATAACTATATATTGTTGGTTTCTATGTTTGCGAAAATCTTGGCTAATTTCAATTTCATTTGCAGAGCATTGAGGAATCACGCGGGAATTCACATTCGTAGTGTTTGGATCATGAAATACTAACTTCTACGTCTCTAGTTGTCTTTTTGTAGTCCCCATGTGTTGCCTCAGTGGTAGAATGGTGGGCATCTGTAAAGGGGGTTCCGGGTTCAAACCGGGCAACACAAGTTATTGCTAACTCATTGTTATTCACCTCACTCATTATGGTCGTGTGTCCGGTTCGGTGGGGGTGCTCCAGGGGTTGGCGTCTGCCCTTTTTTGTAGTTGTGTTTAAGCTAAAATGATTGTTGTCGAATGAATCATACTCTTTATTTTTATTTTTTTTCTCTCTTTTTTGTTTCCATCCATTGCTCGCTCAAGGTTGAAAGTGATGTGTTATTACTTTGTCAAATTCGTGTTAGCAATAATAATGGTTGTTTGGTTGCTTTTCCATAAAACTTTGTCTGGGTTAAGCTTTGTAGTTTGTTTTGCTGAATAGAGAGAATGAATGTCAAAATTGACTATTATATAGATTAAAATAAATATGCTGAATGATAAAGTATCAAATTATTGATGCAAATTCAATGATGTTATCACAACAAAATAGTTTCCATATGATCAAAATATTTGGTGGATAGCAGACAGCAACCAAATACTTGAAAAATTTACAAACATTCAATTTCTGTCAGGGTCATGTTGCTAGTGTTTTTTCAGTATTAATTCCATATCTTGTTTAGAATGTCAAAGCATGGTTATGGCATTAATCCTAATAATTGGGAGGATCAGTTCAAAGCATATTTCATAGTATTTGCATATTATATTATATGTTGTTTCCTTTTCGAGTATATCATATTCAATCGCGGTCTGGTTGGTTGTGTAGATGTCTACACGTATAATAAAAATTGAGGCATTAAGTAGAAGAAAACCAAGTAATCAAGTTCTTAAAATTAATTAATAACAAACAAAATAGGAGTTGCTTTCTATAGATGGCAATCAAAGAGCAAAATCAACAGCACACGTCATTTTCTGTTGTCCATAAGATTGAACTGAACTGGTGTTTCTTTAGTAATTCATATATTCTAATCTAAAATTCATCTCTTCAGAGCACAAAAAGAAAAGTAACACACAATTAAAAGAATAGAAAGCCAAGGTGTGTGTATACATTCTTTTTTCTGAATACTATAAAACCAATTATATCTATCGTACCAAATACATAAACATTACCTTTCTCTTACATTAATATCAAGTATGTTCTGTAGAATCACAACAAAATTATGGCCTACCAAAATTTCGAAACTTGACGTTGAATAACTCGGTCTGCATAGCCTCAAACGTTCAACGCTCAAAAAGATGACTACAGAGATTGGTGTCGAGAACCAAAGACTAATTGTTCTGTCACCAGTTATGCAACTGAGACGTTATACTTTTAACGATCGGGTGGTATTCTGTGTGTATGTGTTGTTTAGCTTTCTCCGAACCAGGATATTCAAGCCACCCATCATATAAGCTCTTCACCACCAGGTTTTCAAACGGATCAGCAGCCAAAACCTGACAAGTTACAACCATCAAGCTTTAACCAAAACAAATGAGCCCTGGATATCCTATCCAACAGTGGAGTCTGGGAGTATGATGTATGCATACTTGACCTCTACCCCTAGACTACCAAAAAACTGCAAATCTCACCAAAACCGATGAATAGTTATGTTTTTGGTTTCTAAACCGTCAAATCACCTTTTCTTGGGGTTGGGGAGGGGGGGTGGGGATAAAATTAGATGCTTACCTTTTCCATATATGTAATTTCTAGTGCTTGAATCAGATCTTTGCCGGATTGTCCTGGTTTTGGCTTCAGTTGACCACCTCCATTTAAGCAGCCTGTTAGGGAAGAGATGTAATGATGAGACTCAGTTTGCTAACATTTGCAGCCATTTTCTATTCGCAGTTGACCCGTTTATGTGCATTTGTAAGAAGATATATACATGTGTGTGTGTAAAAAAGAAAACAAAGTCGGGATTTTTTATAGGAAATCTATTCATAAACCAGTTGTGTATACCATAAAAAATGGAAATCAATTTAGGATTTACAACTAGTGATTACAAAACTCTTTTAAAGGGCGAAATGCACTGGAATACCGATGTGTACCATGCACCTGAATTAACATAACCTAAATGGTTGCCAAGCATCATCTCTCTATCTGATTTACACTTTTCCAAAGGCGCCAAGAAAATAAGTCAAAAAACCAAAACCAAATGCACCTATAAAGCCTTAAGATGTCCCAAAATCTAGTATGAATTTTGAAATAGCTACAACAAATAAACTGGTACTGAAGAGTATACCTGAAGGGCAAGCCATGATCTCTAAGTAATGGTAGTCACATTTTCCAATTTTTAGTTTCCTCACTACATTTTGCAAGTTCCGGAAACCATAACATAGCGCAAACTTCAATACCGTTTTACCTTCTACCTGCAAGTTCATTTTCTCATTTAAAATATTACTTTAATTTATCAAATTGGCAACTTAAAATATAAAGACTTCTTAGAAAAAGAACAGTTTCGAGTAGCTAGCTCCTCGAACGCCAACTTACTTCTAAAGTCACTTCCTGGAAATCAGAGTTCCGTATGGTCTTGAAGTCCAGAGGCCCTTTGATATCTTGACCAAAAAGTGTCTTGGCAGCATAACGGAAGATTGTATCTGCATATCCTCCAGAGCTTCCCCTAACCCCAAAAAGATGCCCCTCTTCACTAACATTGGATAATCTGCAAAATAGTAACATGAATGATATGTTTTTCAAAAGAATTCGAGAAGAATGTAATTCAAATAAGCTATTCTTTGTTCTGCTTACAATTTATCAAGAGGGGACTCCTCCAAATTGCTGAAATCTACTGCTTTTGACTGCACAACCAACAGAAAATAGAATTATTGAACATTGATTCATCCCATAAAATTTCCGACGCTTCCCTTTTTGAGATGCCCCCATGAAAATTGGAAAACATTTACTTATTTGAAAAGATACCAAATTTAAAATAACCTATTTGCCCATTATCATCATTACAAACAACTTAATGGAATTCATCTGGGTCCATAAGATTTATTCATTTGTTTTTATGAAAGGTATTTCAGAGATATTTACTTACAAATATGTGCAAAAATAAATGTTTTCATATTCATGGACAAAGGGATTAAAGGATAATAAAAGAAGTGCCACAGTACTATGAACTTGTAAAACTCTTGGCTCACCTGTATTAAATCTAAAACCTCTCCAGTTGTCAACACAGAATCTACCTCTGTGGTCATTTGGTCAGAGCCAGATCCTTCATCAGATTGGTCTCGGAAAACAAAATCATCCCTGGAAGCCTCAAGCTTTTTGTCATAACAGGGCATCACCGTCACATGATAAATCTCAGCTGGTCTGTACAGTTGATGGAAATATGAAACAGGATCAAATAAGCATACTAAACAATATAATTTGTCCAATTGCTTGTATTCACCAAATTCATAGATAACACATGCCAGAAACCATACAGTTAACTAGTAGTTTTTGTAAGATCCAGACACAACAAAGATAACAGGATTGAAAAATGATAAACAATGACATCCACTATATGGGCGAGGAAAGTTTACCAGGGGTCCTCATTTTTTTTTGGAGAAGGGGTTGGTTAGAGGGGGGGGGGAGGGGGAGGTTGGTCTTTGTTATGCAACCTTTACCTTGCAGTAGAGGATGAGATGGATATATCTTAAAACCAACATACTTATATACAGGACAAAAGCATTTGGATGTAAAATGATAGTGATCTTAAGAAAGGTAAAGTAACTCAAGTCTAAATAGAGCATTGAGCACTAATGCACTATTTCTAAAAGACTTGATGCCTAAAAAAATGCAAATTCTTCTTACAGATATATAGTGATTGCCATTGCAAAAGATTCAGCCACAATCTTGGATACAAAGATAATAGAAGTGTTATGTAAGAGTAGAATATTATGCTGGATCTGAGATTAGAAGTGTTATATCACGCATAACAGGAAAATATGCTTACCGAAGACCTAATTTTTGGCATAGATGATGCTTGATAATAGCTCCAATGGATTGTTGGGGGCTCTTCACTGAGGAAATATATGGAAGGACATACGAACCAAGTGTTTTTTCAGCATAGCATATCCAACCTGAAAGTATAGATAAAACACATTTTATATGTACCATGCAAATATAACAATGAACATATTACGAACTGAATCACCTCTATCCACACTATAATCCATAACCAAGTTTCAACAAAACAAAAACTGAAACCAACTAGCTATAGTCACTGTAGTGCTTTCCATGGTGATCAGTAAGTATAGGAGATTTGTGATAGGTACACATACCAGGACATGCGGACGATATCATGGGTAGAAATGATCTAGATTCCTCCTTCTCATCTGAATGGTTTTGCTTATATCGTGATATGAATTCATTACAAGATTCGATAAGAGTCAAGTCTCTACTACAGCTGGTATCAAATACAGCTTTAACTCCCAAAGACTTGAAAAGTGTGATAAGTTTCCTGAAAACCTGAGAGTACCATTCAGAATTATCCAATGGATGCCTTTCAACTCAAAAGAGGTATTGGATTTACATCTAATTCATTTAGAAAAAGAACAAATTCAACCATCCTTTTGAAAAACATTCACAGGGCATAATGGGAGAAGTATTAAGAAGATAGACCTGTACAGAAACAAATACCCCCTGAAATTTGCCCTCAGTTAAAAAATCATCTCATTGCAGAATTATTCATAAAGAAAGTGGCCCAGCAGGACTGTAACACGATTCATAATGTGATGCAATTTACCTGAACTGGAGAAAGACCATAATGCACAGCAATAGAAGCCCTAGACTGGGGTGAAAGAGAGACAATAACAGTCTTTCCATTGTTTATATTTGAAAGGAACTCATCCAAGCTTTGCTTCTCTAGCATAACAGTCTCTGCAGAAGTAATGCATCCACTGCATGATTACAGCAATATAATTGATTCAATTCATTACTTTCTATCAAAAGTTATCAGCAAAAGTATAGAGGAAAATATACAAGAGAAAAGGATCTGTAAGAAATAAAAATTGTGCCGAAAGTTGGTGAAAATACAAGCACATGTAAAGGTATAGAGCTACGTTCCCACATTTAAAGATACGACAAATCAAGATCATCTTTTTAACATGCCAACAAATCAACATCAACTTTTTAACATGCACTCTCTTTTATCGACGAAAATGACAGCTTCCCTATACAACCTTCAAGATTCATCTCCAAAAATTTGCTTAACAACCATTGTGGGAGTTATAAGACACAGATCAGAAAGTGTTACCTGCATGCTAAGCAATCCTTGAGTGATATTTTTACTGGATCTGTCTGAAGTGTTTCTGTAGCAGGTGCAGCTTTCATCGGCTTCTGTTCAAGAAAAAGCACTTGGTAAATAAAAAATGATGATCTTGCGTAAGGCTGAGTCTTACTCCTTTCTTTAAAATCAATGAGATGTATAGTTCAAAATGATCTCTTACTTCAAAGAGAAAAGAACCTTCATAATACTACCCATTGAAAAAAAATACTGTATTGACATAGCAGCAAGGTTAAAAATTGTTACTTTCCCATTCATAATGATAGTATGTGCAACAAAAATTGTTACTTTCCCGTTCATAATGAAGCAGAAATCAAAGAACAATGGGCATTATGCACTCGTTAAACATTCCTATAGTCCAAGGGTTTCTACAAACAGCTGAATCTCAATCACACAACAAAACTAGTTTTAAACAATGTAAAAATAGAAATTTGGCAGTGTCAAGTTGTAACATATTCTATATCAAATTTTCATTTAAAAAGTACAGGCTTTGCATCTAAAAAACAAGACGTAGCTCTTTCTAGAGGGAAACTTCAATATGAAAACAACTGTGGAAAACCTAATTTGTTTGTGAAATATCAAACGAAAATCAAGTCATATGTGTAAGAGAACATGCTATGTTTCTGTTCTAATAGTTAGCTGAAATAGAAAAGTTTCAGTGTTGTAGCATCAGCAGACATTCCTAAAATCAATAGGATTTCCCAAAAATCAACCACTCCCACCATTTCATGTCAAGCCTTAACATTTCAAATGCAAAATTGATGTCAATTAAGTCACAAATTACACATCAACATCATTCTATTTGGAGTACTTGTTATATAACTTAAAGGAGTCTGAAATCTCTTTTCAAAAAAAATTAAAATCCCAATCAATTTTGAAGATGAAATTTATGCCTTTTGGCATGCCACAAAGCTCTTTTTTTTTCACATGGATAACAGATATAAGACTACTAATTCCTTCTAACTTCTCGATAAAATCACAGAAGACTACATTCCTAAAAGATCTTGAAGCAAATCAAACCCAGCAAAAAAGCTAGAATATTTGCTAGATGGTACTGCAACTAATGAACTAGGGTTAAAAGCGCGGTTAAATTCAGAATAAGAATATCAAAGCTACTCTTTTCCATTCAAAAGTTAAACTAAAATCAGAGAATTTTCAATATTCTAGTGTTCTAACAAATCCCTGATCAAGACGGTACAATCGCGACTACTTTATAAGCATCGCAAAAATTGAATAGCTTGCTTAACATGGAATATAACCAGGATAACACAACCTAAAACATAAAGACCTAGGTTTCAGAAAGTAGAGAGAGTAGAAACCTTTGGTTTATCAACGAGCCTGGAAGAACCGGACTTCATAGAAACAACACAGCCCTGTGACGGTGCGATGAAATCATTAAGGTCGCCGATCCTTAGTGTAGCCGAGAATTTCTCCGACATATTTTCAAGTCGATTGGTGTCAAAATTGTGCGTAAATTTGATCGCAGAAATTCAACCTGAGTGTTGTTCTTTTGGCTACGTCGGGAGAATATCATAAAAAGGATTCTACAAGCATACGGTGGTCGGTGGCGATGGAAGGCTAGGCTATATATACCGTGTGGTGTGATGGCGCGTGGGAGAAAACTTTTGACGGTTTGGTCTCCGTCTCAAAATATAAAAATACAATTTTGGTCCCTATAGTTTACACCCAACTACGAGCACCGTCCCTACACTTTAATAAGTACAGTAATAGTCCCTGTAGTTTGTATTTTGCTTTGAAAATGGTCCCTTAATATAAAGCTGTTAATTTTTCCCGTTAAATTAGGGGGTATTTTAATCTTTTTATCTTTACAAGGACAAGTTATATAGTTTTGTGTAAACAATAGAGACCAAATTTGTAGTTTACTTTAATTTATATTGATATTATATTAAAATAAATTATATATATATATATATATATATATAATCCCCTTCATTTGTTAACCGGATAATTAGTGTTATCTATACAAACTAATCTGGGTCTTTAATTTGTGAAATCAATAGATTATAATAACCATTGGCAATTTTGTAATAAACATGAAACTAACAAAAGTGAATAAGAGTAGGATGGTAAAGCTTATTTAATCGTTGATTAGGAAAATATCCACTTCATTTAAATCTCTCACTTCTATGGATCTGGTTTATATTATATGCATTAATGGTTGGTGTCAACGTTTTGTTGATAAGTTTGGATATGTTAGAGGTGATGTGAATGGGCGCACACAACACACAAAAGATCTAGGTTCATCAATGGTGCACACAACACACAAAAGATCCAGGTTCATCAATGGTGCACACAGATCTGGGTTATATTTCTTCATTTGGGCTCGATTTCTTCCATTGAGTTGGAAATCTTCATATGGGTTCGATTTCTTTATAGGTGTAAAGCTTTTTCTTACTAGGTGCTCTTTTGTTTTTTGAAGCACTTGAATAGCTGAGATGGCAGGAATACTCTTTCTTCATAAGATAAGGCTCATAGCTTATTTGTCCAATTATAAAAAGTTGTTTAATTGTGGCTTATTCGCTCAACTAGAATGCCTAGATCATATATGGTCGGTGCTTATTATTCCACAAAAGCCCTTTTATCTCTGTTCCTTTCTCAAAAACAGACAACCAACCTGCAATTGCTAAAAAGAAGTGGGGATTGCTTTCATAAAAGTAAAAGTAAAAAACCCCTAACAAATTGGCAATCAAGAGTTTGTTTATATAAATTAAAATAATCGATAATTTCAACCTAATATATAGATGATGATGATGATGATGATGATAAGTTTAAAATTCTTTTTTTCCCCTTGGAATGATCAATTATTTTAACAAAAATCTAAATAAAATGCCTGCCTAGTGATTAATAAATTAAATCACAAAATCAAATACTTTAAACTTTACAAAAAAGCCAAAATCTATGAGCCACTAGTTGTTTTACTAAATAAGAATTGAATTCCTATGCACTTTCTATAAATCTTCCCTTCATTAATCACAACACTTCAACCCATAAACTGTATAAAGTTACAACTGCTGTTCTGGAGTTAAGGTGATAAACCACCAACCACATGAAAACAAAATCCAAAATGTGCACCAAAAAGACATCCTACTTAAACCGAACCCAGTGATCGGATATCGCTAGACGGGCCATCGCCTTTCGACGGTGCCGTATACATGTTCTTCAGCAGATCCTGGATCTTATTATACATCATCATCTGGGAAGGCTCGCTACCACCTACACTGCTCTGTGATGCTCTTGATGAACTCTCCTGTAACTTCATTTTCTCGAATAAATAATGTTTTTCAGCTTCGGCTTCATGTAATCGTTGTTTCAGATACCTGCTTGCGTAATCTTCCTCTGATTTCTCCGCTTTTGCAAGCGCGATCCGTTGCAGCCGCTCCGCTTCTCGTCTAGCTTCACTGGCTTTCAGGTCGAACATCTCAGCTTCGGCTTGTTTAAGCCTCACGATGCTTTCCAGTTCATCTACTTGCTGTTTTTTCTTCTGTCTTTCTATTTTCAGGGCTGCTACTTCCCGAGCTTTGTCTTTAAGTTCTTGATCACAAGCCTCAAGGGCTAGGCGTGCTTTCTTGGTGATACGAACCTTCTCCTCTTCCACCATTTCCATCTTCTTGATTGCTTCTTGCACTACATCTGCGATTCGGTTGAAAGCTTCTTGTGGGGCCATCAATCGACCATCCCCATTTTCTTGATGCTTTGTGGGGTCCATGTCGAACTCTGCAAAAATTCGCACGAGAAGATCAACAGTCCTGGTAGCTTTGATAGATTAACATAAAGTGCTTAAATGGCTAAATATTAACAATAAACCAAATCAACCAAGGACATCCCACCCAAAGAGATGTAAGCAGACCTGACCTCTACCCCAAAAAAACCAAACCAACGAGCCCACTAAATCCCACCCAGAAGTGGGGTCTGGATAGGATTAAATGTACACATACCTGACCTCTACCAAAAAAAAAGACCAAACCAAACGAGCCCTATAAATCCACCAGGAGGTGGGATCTGGGAAGGTAAGAGGTAGGCAGACCTCCCATCTAACCCCAAAAAAACAAAACAAACCAAACGATCCCAGTAAATCCCAACCGGACTACCGGAGGTGGGGTCTAGGGAGGGTAAGATGTATGCAAACCTGACCTCTACCCCAAAGAGGCTAATATAAACAATAAATTCAACTACTTTGGGTCTGCATGCATCTATGTATTAATAATAAGCCTAGCAGAGCTAAAGCTGATCCGTAGCAGGATTGTAGAAATAACATATACAATTTAAGACATCGTTTCATCTTGCCTTTCTTTGAGGTTCAAACAAAATTGGATTGTAGCAAATGAACTCTGGAAATCCCATGCTAAAAAGACTTAGACCTAATATATTGCACACATAGAAATACTTGATGGATGAATCTTCCAAGACTCAAACGACCTACAAAATAACAAAGAACATCTCAAACACTCCAAATGTTTCTCTACAAGATGAGAATTTCATTATACTCACAATCAGATGATCATCTAAGCTAGTGATTAACATCAAGCTGGCATTTTCTAAGACAGAATCCCATCAATATCAAATAAATCATAAACAGTGTGGCTTTAAGATCATCCATATGTATGGAGACATTTTCTTACATCGCCTAAATTTGATGGGCTAATGATATTGGATTAAAGCTCACATAACAGATGGTATAATGCATGGTTAGTGAAGCTATACAGTTCAAATGATGTTCAAAAAATGAGGATTTCTACTCGATTGATTGACCCTAGCTTCTGGCTTGAGAACTTATTTCCTGTGATTGAATGACTCTCAATATGCTGTCTAAATTAAGAAAAGCCAGTTCAGTTTGTTGAACGTGTAAAAGAATACAAAAAGAATCTGTTATTTTATCTTCTGGGGAACATGTGGAACAAAAGAGAAAATGTAGGCAGCCTGACATCATTAACTACCCAGCGAGTTCTAAATCCAAAAAGCTACAAAAGAACTACACTGAACTGAAAAATCTCCATAAAATGCAATTATTAAATCATTAACTGCATCAAACCATTCACAAAATGCAAAAATAACCAAACCAAACGAACCCAGTAAATCCCACCCAGAGGTGGGGTCTTAGGGGGGTAGATGTACACAAACCTGACCTCTACCCTAAAAAGTAGAGCGGCTGTTTCCATGAAGACCATTGGCTAGTGCAAAATAAGAGAAAGGTGCAGATACACTAAACATTTAAAAGTTAGATATGAGTAAGCAATAGCAATAGCAATACAAATACAAAAAAAGTAGAGAGATAAATATGCTAAATTTAGGCAACAAGCGCCCTAGTACAATAATGCTACATAAGGATATTGCTTACCTTGAAAAAATGACAGTATTGCTTTGGAAGCCACAGGTTCAGCTATCCCACTTTTCAATTTCTCTACAAGTTCTCCACATTTCCAGTAGAGTTTCCTCCCTCTAGGTTCCTCACTTCCACGGAAAATTCTACTCACATATTCGAGTTCTCTAACCAGAGCTTCCCGATCCCACAATGGCGCACAGTGATGGAAAACATCTTTGACCCACCCAAATAGTTCTGATGTCCTCATGCAGGCTCGACACCTGAAAAGCATCTCTCCTGAGCTTCCTCCATTTGCAACAGGCCCCATGCCGATCTGTGCATTGTGTATTGCACAATCTGTATGTGTCCAGTGAGAACACACATCACAACCAATCCATCGGCACGTATTCACTTCAAAATCGAACTTGCTGCATATCACACACATGCAGAGGTTACAGAAACCATTCCTCTTAGAGCAAATCTCACAAGAACAATTGTCAGCTGGAATTTGGTTTCCACATGCTATGTTTCTGCACCTCCTGTACAAAAAGATCTCAATGAGAGAAGCTTGAGATAGACTAACGGTTGGATGTAGAAATGCTTGAATTCCAGTCTTGATAGCAACTAATATTTCTAGCTGTCCGCGATGTGCCAAGATGAGTGTTTTTTCTGTCAAGTCGCCCCTACTCAGAACCATCTTCTGAAGAAAAATGTATTCCTCCCTATGCTGCTGACCACCCATTCCTTCAATAAGACCTCGAAGTTCATTTTTTAACTTATCTAAAAACTCATCAGGGAGATGGTGCATTCTTTCTGCAATTACATCCACTCTCTCCCTAGATATGTCTCTGAGGGACATTTTATCAGAGCTTGATATATGGCGGATGACAGAATGCTCAGCAGAACCGTTGTCGCGTTCCTTTGCCTTCTCCCTCTCCAGCTGCTTGGATAGCGTCAAAGCATCAGCTGTTGGCCAGGTTTCACGTGAACTAGCACTTTCTGTGGGCGAATCTCGGACCTGATCAGAATTCGAGCCACGTTCTTGAACATTAGGAGACCCACAAGCATCTGCTGGAACAAGGGATAAAGATGTGTGGAGTACTCCAGACCTTGGTTGCTGACGTGGAGGTAACATGTTTGGCAATTTTTATCACTGAAATGATGCCCAGAAGAAGAACCAATTAAACATCATGCAGACTGATACTGAATAGCAAGCAAGAATTACAATTTGATCATAATTGAAGATGAAAGATGAACAACGTGCACATTCTACAAGAACCATAGAACGGTAACCTAAATTCAACCAAAAATAGTGATTTAACATGAACAGCAACGATAAGTGGCTTACCCAAAACAAAACAGGAACAAATTTCTTATCCTCTTACTAGCAGCATTGATTAAAGAAAAAAGATAGCTACATTCGCTTATCTGAAAGCAATGGACCTATAGAAAAGAATACTCATCCATCCAAAAGATATCATCCACATTTGAGTTAAGGCCAGATGAGTTCATTTTAATATAAAAATTGACAAGAACGATTTTTTGGATAAATAACTAGAAAGTTCACGTCAAATTTGAATTTGAAGAACACCAGGTTTGAATTTTTATTCAGAAATCAGAAGTAAATTATATGTTCAGGGTGAGGAGAGTGGCATCAAGAACCTAGAGAGATTTGCACTCACAACCTTGTGGTCCCCCGCTATTAACCAAACAGTATCAATGCAATGAAATAACCATTACCATTACCTCCATACAAAACATATGTCCCTTTAAACAGGGAAAATTAGAAAGGTAGGCGGTTGCCATGCAGAAGCCATTTACATGGGTAACTCTACATTGGGATTTCAATTTCCAAAAGAAACTATACCCATCTAACAACTTAGCTTGTAAGAAGTCCAAAATAACGCTGGCCAAATCGCAAAGATGGAATCTAGCTACAATAAACATCCAATTTCTATCTTCATAACCCCCCCCCCCCCCC
>NW_020201482.1:45764-59961 GCF_001531365.2 Cynara cardunculus var. scolymus
AATAAAATAAAAAAAGAGTCCCATAAGCACCATCTGCAAAAGCGTACAAATGTCTTAGCATTCTAATTGGAGTAAAATCAGTTGAGTTTTGAACTCAGAGAACTTCTTCATTCAATTCCATACCTCTGGAATACATAAATCTCAGGATTCTATGCGCCCAAATACTACCTCATACAAAAACCCTAGAGCCAACACAAGGATTTGCTATTCCAATCAGATAAAACTATTACAGAACAAAAACAAAATAACACGTTCCAAGATTTTCATTCCCTTTAAACTCCAACATACCCAACTCGAAATTCAAAATGGTACAACAAATCTAAATGAAAGTATACTCACCAGAAAACAAACAAAAGTTCCTCGATTTGAAGAGAAACTTAATAAATAGCCTCCAAATCAAGTCAAGGAAGAGAGAGAAACGCGTGAATTTGAGATCCCTCCCCCTCCTCTGCTTCCGTGATTCTTCAATGTGAACCGAACAAAACCCTAATCCAATTTTGTTGTGTAATAACAAAGAAAGAAGCCGATCGTTTTCCTTTTCCCTTTTTGTTGAAGTCGTACCACTAACGTTCGACACATTGACCGGTTCAGCCGGTCATCATATTGGCGGCTTGACTTTATTAAACGACTCCCACAACTATCTCCTTTTTTTACAAAGAGCCCCTGTATTATGATTTAATTACATATTGAATCCCTCATCATATTTTCTGTAAATATTCGATTACGTCCCCCATTTTTGAGATGTAAAACAATGGGGTTCATGTCGTCGATTTTTCCACACTCCCCCACGAAAACCATTGAACAGAAAATCATGTCCCTAATTCACGACTCAAAAGAACTTCATGACATCCTTCAAATCCATGGATTCCTTCTAAAAACTTGCCTACAATCTAACAACTTCATCATCGCCAAGCTCCTCCGGAAATTCTCTTTGAATTCTTCTAACAATATGTGTTATGCCAGATCCCTTTTCGACGAAATGCCAAGTCCAGACACATTTCTTTGGAACACCATGATTAGAGCTTACCTGAATTGCACAAACCATGATGAGTGTCTGTCTTTATTTCTCCGGTTACGTCGCCAAGATCACCTCTTTATCGACAGTTTCAGCCTGTCTCTTGTGGTTCAAGCGTGTGGGAGGTCGGGTTTTCTTCAGAACGGTCAAACAATACATTCCCAGGTGTTGAAACTTGGGTTTGATGGTGATTTGTTTGTCCAGACTGGTCTGACTGAAATGTACGTAAAATTTGGTTGGATAGAATTTGCAAGGAAGGTGTTTAGGGAGATGAAAAATCCGGATTTGGTTTCGTATAATGTACTGTTGGCGGAATACGTAAGGATTGGAGAAATGGGTTTAGCACGACAACTGTTCGATAAAATGTCTCTAAGAGACTTGGTTTCATGGAACACCATGATTCATGGTTATGCCTCACTTGGCCATGTGGGGTCTGCTCATACAACACTTGATGCTTGTGGTGAAAAAGATTTCTTTTCTTGGAGATCTACGGTTGGACAATACTCAAATAGCAAGCAACCTCATGAGGCCTTGAGGCTTTTTCATGAGATGCAGTTGACTAACTTGTTGCCTGATAAAATCACCATTATCAGTGTGTTGTCTGCATGTGGAGACTTAGGTGCTTTAGGTATGGGCAGAACTGTCCACAAGTACATAGAAAGAAACAGAATTGAAGTAGACGTTAAGCTCGGGACTTCCCTTGTTAACATGTATGCAAAGTGTGGGGATATCGACAATGCATCAAAGGTTTTTAACGGCATAAAAAAGAGGGATGTGTTTTTATGGAGTGCAATGATCATGGGGCTCTCGAACCATGGCTATGGTGAAGTTGCACTCGATCATTTCGATAATATGATATCTGAAGGAATTAAACCAAACGGTATCATCTTTATAGGCGTTTTAAGTGCATGCAGCCATGTCGGTTTGGTAAATAAGGGATGGAAATACTTCAGTGCTATGAGTGACGAATATGGACTAACTCCTGAAATCGAACATTATGGTTGCATGGTTGATATTCTGAGTCGAGCTGGATGTCTAGATGCAGCCAGAGAGTTGATCAGAAATATGCCATTTGAACCAGATCCAATAGTTTGGAGAGCAATTCTTGGAGCTTGTAAGATCCATAAAAATGTCGAATTGGCTGAAGAAGCTACGACCAAAATACTTTCACTGGAAGCTCATGCAGATGGAAACTATGTGCTTTTATCAAACATATATTCCCAAGCCAAGAAATGGGAGAAAGTTGTGGATGTTAGAAGGAAGATGAAAGAAAACAAAATCCAAAAGGTTCCTGGGAGCAGTTCAATTGAGGTTGGGACTGCAGTTCATGAATTTGTTGCTGGTGACAGATGACACCCGAGATCCAGAGAGATCCACCAAATGTTAGTCGATATTATTAGTAGATTAAAACATGAGGGATATGAAATTATGAATCTCTGATAACTTCAGTTTCACAAAATATCGATGAAAAAGAGAGAGGGTGTTTTAGCACATCATAGCGAAAAGCTAGTAATAGCTTTCGGGCTTCTTAGCACAGCTCAAGGGTCATGTATTGACGTTGTTAAGAATCTCCGAGTTTGTGACGACTGTCCTGTTGTCTTGAAGTTAATATCAAAGATCTACAACAGGAAGATCATCGTCAGAGATCGAAATCGCTTCCATCATTTTGTCTCTGGCTCGTGCTCATGTAAGGATTACTGGTGAAGAAAAGAAAGTGATTTTGGTGACTTTTAGTTAAGTTTAAAATCAAATAATTGGCCGGTGATGATCTAAAAGTTTGTTGCTTATTTTGCACTAAAATGGTCATGCCTTCACTTTTTAAACGTAATCGAACTATATCTTATGAAAGTTTGATCTTTTCTTGAAGTCAGGAGCATAGGCGCGCCTAGGCTCTGAAGCCCATAAGGCTCAAGGTGGCTTTTTTCAAGTTGAGGCTCAGTGCATTCACAAGGCTCACTAAAGGTACTGCGCCTTGTGGGCCTAGCTAGGTGAATCTCGTAAAGAGTTACTAAATATCTAGTTAAACCCTAAGATTAAATAAGTTTTATTATCTTCTCATCTCCTAGATTTCTTAAAAAAATGTTATTAAATAGATGACATAAGTCAAACCCTAAATATTAAATACCAAGTCCTTAGAACTTCAAGTCTCCTTCTCTATAAATACCCATACCTTAAAACTTCTCCTTCATGGCTCACGCTTTAAACCCTTCCGCCTCTATCGAAGTACTGTTCTTCGCTGCATTGGAGACTTGGTGTGTCTACCTGTGTGTGTGTGTGTCTGTGAGTGTTATATATAATATATATATATATATATATATATATATATAATAAGATGCACCTTGCATTTTTGAATGGTAGACTTTGCTCTGATAACATGTGAGAATACGTGGAACACCGGATTATCTCTAAAGAGCCTAGGGAAGTTCCATCAATATTCGAGGGAAAATGGTCAAACTTTTGCCGATGTGGAACTCTAAGCAAATAAGAAGAAGGAATAAAAATCATTAATTTGGTACACTTTTTCTATTTTCTTTTAGTCAAATTTGGATACATGTAAAGATAGAAGATGGGTATGTAAATGCATATGGATGATTATGTAGATGTAAGGAATGCATATTTAAATTAAATGGTAGAGAAAGAGAGAAAATAACATGTCGATGTCTTGTTTGAAAGAAACAAGGAAAGAATAATTGGAGTTTTTTTCCGGTTAAAATGGTGCAAGTCAACAAATGTTTCCATCATCTAGCTTTTGTTCTTCATGTAGCATTTTCAAGACTTAAGGATTCGCTAACAAGATCTCACGCTGTTTACCAAATGCTTTCCGGGTAAGCACATGCAGTGCCATTTACTTTACCTGAAAATCTTACATGATAAGAGACTAGCAAGGACCAAGAAGGGAGAAAAATCTTACACTATTAGGGTGCGTTTGGATATGACAGAACAAAACAAAATCTTTGTCCCATGTTTGGTCGGACTTTTATGTGGAACAGACAGGAACATAGTGGAACAGGGTTGTTCTACCCCTACACATGGAACAAATTTATATTTTACAAATATAATCTTATAATAAAACTTAATTTTCTTCTAAAACATCAAATAAGTCTTCTGTTTACATTTATTCGTTTTTTAAATTTTATTTATTTTATTATTGCTTTTTAAACTTTCAGTTTACCATTCTCAAAATATTATTTTTGTACGGTTTTTTTTATTAACTTATGTAATTTTAATAATAAAAATTAATGTAGAAAATAAACATTGGAAACTATGTAAACTTTTTATTTTAGTGTCATTTTAATTGTTTTAACGAAAATTTTGTCATGATATAATTTAATTAAACAAATTACATAAATTAATTAAAATATATAAACAATTCTTTGAATATAAAGTAAGTCCTTAAAAATGAATTGTTGAACTATTCTAGTCTAGCAGGCATATGGTTTAGGAGATCTGATTAATCTTCACATTCTTTCTTTATAATTATGAAAATATTCATGATTCCAACACAGAATTTGACCTTTTGATTATTAACTTTAATTATATTTTACGAAAGTTGATTTTTTTAAGATATCATCTGTTTTTAGTCTATCTGTTTTCGTTTGTTTAGATTATTATGAAACATGGATTATTTTTAAAGACAAGGGTTTTCTTGATTTTAAATTAGATTCAACACTTGGGTCACGGGTGTTGAGATGCCTTCCATATGTGGCTATTAATGACCACATGCATTCTCATCCAAAGCCAAATAGCAGAAAATGTCTGATTACCAAATAGAGCCGAATACTAGAACTAAACTAGTTACATGGTTATGCGCGGTGTTGTGCCCGGCATTGACATTTCAACCCTAATTGGGCTACGTATTATTGCGATACAAGTGACTTGTTGATTTTTAAAAAATGATTTCTACATGTTCAAAATGGTTTTACTACGATTGTTTTACGTTAACTTTTATTAGAACTTATATTATTTTCACACCATTATACACCTTATCCGTCTACTGAGCAATTTTTCTCAGCCAAGGCGTTTTCTATTTCCTCGGCAGGTTCAGGTTCAGGTTCCACTCTGGAGACGAGTTGAGCGATCAATATATCACTAGAAATAAAAAGGACGACCTAAGATCAACTTTTGTATATCAGGTTTATATAATCTTTTGGGATCACTTAGACGATAACATTTTGGGTTGTAATTATGTTTAATTAAGTTAACTGATTTTTTTAGAAGCTTAGTACAACTCTGAATTGTGGTGTTTTAAGTTTTGATCCGATTGCCAGATTATACACCTCTTTTATTATTAAATACTAGAAGGGTACTTGCGTAATGCAACGAAATACATCTCAATTTTATTGTTCTAATTTAATCTTTTTCGTTGTCGATTGTTATAATACAATTTTATATATTTTTAAGAAAACAATAATGATTTTATTTTTGAATAAAATATAAATTTGAAAAAAAAAAATATCAATGTTAATTTCAAATCTAACTATTTAAAAGTTCTTATTTTTTATGTAATTTTTTTATTATAATTTAATTTAAGTTTAATTATGAAATAATTTATTTTTGGTTTAATAATATAACATTTTATAAAGACAATAATTAAGTATTCTGTTAGAACTCAATAATTATCCTAATTATATTTTAGATTTTTTATATTTAAAATGAGATGTTTATCTTGTATTTGATTATGTTTATTTGCAGTTAGTTACACGAATTCAGATACGGAGTTTTAAGAAGTTGTACTTACGCACAATCTACTTGTAATCTTGAGTGTTAAGTAACATGCATTAATAAACAGTACTGTATGCATAAAAAGTGGATTTTAAGAATTTATGTCAAATGCTTTATAATATAGTATAGATATATAAAACTAGCGAATTATTTTAGTAATTACATTTTATATCCATATAGTTAAAAAATAAATAAATAACCATAAGGGTAGAAAATGTAACTTTTAAAAATTGTTCGTACGTATTTATGACATTTAATAATAGATTAAATCTTAAAATATTCAATATTTGGTTCATTTTGAACGTATTTACGAGACAATTATAATGGTCTAATTTGTAAAAACAAAAAACATAGTTTTATGTATTTTAGTTAATATACGATTATGTGTATTAATATAATAGATGTTTAAAATTTTTTAATCTATTAGAAACTTAACACAGAAAAAGGATTTTATGCATAAAGTCTCATTTTTTCTTTTTTCATACGTAATTTTTTTTCCTATGTAAATTGGAATTTCATCTCTTCCTTCCCTGGGATTTGCACCAAAAAAATTGAGTGGTTTTTATTTGAACGCTTATATATATATATATATATATATATATAATAGCCAAATCAAATGAGAATTAATTAGTTTGTGTTAATCGTGAAATCTAATTTCAACCCACAAATCAATAGATAAATTAAGAAATTTATAATTTTGGTAATTTTTAATTAAAATTTTAATGCAAGGTCATTTTAGGTATTTTCTCTTCTCTCTTCTTTCTCCGTCCCCCGGCCTCTGGCCTCCGGCCACCGTTCTCCGGTGATACCACAGTGGTATCACCATGCATCTTATATGTGATTGGGTATCACACTGAGGTCGTTTGTATGGTCGATCGAATATGTAACACAATGGTATCACAATGCATCTTATATGTGCTTGAGTATCACATTGTGGTATCACCAGAGAACGGTGGCCGGCCGGAAGATGGGGACGGAGAGAGAAGAGATGAGAGAAAATACATAAAATGTCCTTATATTAAAATTTTAATTAAAAATTACCAAAATTATAAATTTCCTAATTTATTTATTGATTTGTGGTTGAGATTGGATCTCACGGTTACCACAAACTAGTCAGTTCTTCCTTGAATGAGACCCTATATATATATATATATATATATATATATATAGGAGCGTTCAAATGAAAACCGCCCCCATTTGTGTAAACCGTGTAAACCAATCTCATCCATCCGTTTTCTTGATCAATGGTCAAGATTAATTTACTTTATTTTAGAAAATTAAAAAATATATATATATATATATATATATATTAAAATTTTATTTTTTTATCAGCAATAAGGGCAAAATGGTAAATAAAAATACATATTCTGTAACATCCTATTGAAAGACATTATTCTTAATTTTAGGAAATTAAAAATTTCTATTTGTTAGGAAATAATTTCGTTAATGCAGCAGCTTTTTTATTTCTTATCCTGAAATTGTTTCAATGTCCTTCACACACCCATGTAAATATGCACCCTATTCATTATGAAATTATTTCAAGACGCACCGGTTTCATCATGAATCCATTTTAGCATGTAATTTATCTCATGACAAACCGCATACATTATGCACCCGTTTCATTTTGCATTTCACCTACTAAATGGATCAACTACACCATCATTGAAACGAGGTTCACCATCAAACCAGTTCACTACTCATTGTTCAWTTACGCCATGAACTAGTTTCACCTTCATGAAACTTGTTTCATGTACATAGATTAGTTTATTTCGCTCCTGATTTGATGAATTCATTCATTTAATCCTTACAATCTTAAAGATTATGTAGCAGATTACAATCTTCAAGATTATGGAGTAGATTCATCATGTACCTGTTTTATCATGCAATTATTTCATGACGAACCAAATACATTATGCACCCGTTTCACTACTCTTGGTTCAATTACGCCATGAACCAGTTTCACCTTTATGAAACCTATTTCATGTACATTAAATTTCTTATTTCACCCGTGATTTGATRAATTYATTCCTTTAAGCCTTACAATCTTCAAGATTCTGGAGCAGATTACAATCTTCAAGATTCTGTAACAGATTCATCATGTACCCGTTTCATCATGCAATTATTTCATGACGAACCAAATACATTATGCACCCGTTTCATTTTCCACTTCACCTACTAAATGAATCAACTACATCATCAATGAAACTGGTTCACCATGAAAATGTTTCACTACTCATTGTTCAATTATGACATGAACCAGTTTCACTTTTATGAAACCTGTTTCATTTGTATTAATTTCTTTTCTCAATCATGATTTGATGAATTCATTACATTATGCCTTACAATCTTCAAGCTTCACCAGCAGATTCAATCGCATCACAATATGTTTAGTTCAAATTTTAAAATTATAATATAATTAAATATTTAAATGTTACCATTTATAAAATTTTCTTTATTACGTTTCCTTAATTAAGATTTATTAATAATTTCCATATTTAATTCAAAATATTGTAAATGACCGAAATACCCTTATTGATTAAATTTAATTAGAAAAAAATGAAATTTTCCTATTGGTCGAAATTAGTTTACACGGTTTCTTAGAAATGCACGGTTTTCATTTGAACGTGTCTCTGTATATATATATATATATATATATATACCAATAAGGGGGGTATGGCGGATTTTTCGGGTTTCCGTTAAACCACAAAATTAAACTTAAAAAACACATAAAGAAGGTAAGGCAGAGTATACTTACAAAGAAATTTGACGGTGTTGAAGTAGGGAGAGTATGTGCAGCGAACGATTTTTTTTTATTTTTTATAGTAAGGGATATGATATGAGGTACTTGAAAGGAAAGGGAAGAGTAAAAATTAATTTAGAGAGATAGAGAGAAGGGGTTTAGTGACTCATAGGATTTTGAAGGCTAAAATTATTATTGCTTYGTTTSGATTGATTTACAATGGATACAAATGAAGGTATTTATAGACCTTCAATGTTATCTCTATGATTACAATCGGACAATTCTATCACTAATGCTACTGACAAATGTTACCTAACTTTATCTTTAAGTTAAAGGAAACAAATACAATCTAAATATTTGTAAGTCTAAGAAACAAAGGTCAAAAAGCCTATAATAGACTAGTATGTTAAAGTCTAAAAGAAAACAGGAAATATGTCGGATAAAATCGTCATGGCTTCCATAAGCTTCTCTAGATATCTCTGTCGACTGATACTGGTGATGATGGATCTATATACGGATCTGAATCTGGAAATTCTCTGTTGTTGACATCTATTGGTCATATATGACCTTCTCCGATAAACGGCAGATACATATCCCAATTATAATGTGACCAAATCTGTAGGTAGTGTCCTTCAGCAAGCAACTTGTAATTATTCCATGTGAATGATACAGGTAGCTTGGGTGTCTCTTGACCTTGCTGTATCCATGGCTCTATGACATTGTTGGGGTGTACCTCCATATGGTTAAAACAAATAGCTGTTGAACAAGCTAGTTTCTTTAAATATTTTTGTTCTTCAATTATGTGGCTAATAAATACTCGCTTTCTAGCTGGCCTGTATGTATGACTGTCTGCTTCTGGTAACGAGGAAAATATTTTATATCCAATTGTTGGTGCATCCGAATAAGAGGCAATATTTCCAGCTGTTAAAATAAATTTTTCTCCAAACTTGTCGAGGAGTTCTTCTGTCTTTGGATTTAAGCTGAATTCCATATAATCAATCATACCGTTGTGGTAAAAATTTAGAATCTGTTCTGAAGTCAAGGTTGCTTTTCTTAAATCGAGTTGTAATAGCAGCCTATTGTGTACTAAAGAATTGTGTGTTCTTTGAACTATTGTTACTCCTTTGTATTTATCTTCATTGAATGCAATGTCGATAATCTGTTGTTGTAGCTCATAAAGAATGAGAGGGAATTCTGTACAAATCTTCTGTGAAATAATACCATCCAATTCAGGAATTCGATCCAAAATTGGTTGCATTGTCTGTCTCCAAGGAATATCGATAATCCTTGCTTTAAAGCTGTTGAAATCTCTTTGTAATGTTGTGTATGTTTCAGATTCCTTTTTCTCGAGTCTTGTTTGTAATTTTAAAAGTTTTTCCTCGAGAATAGAATTCTTTTGTTTCAGAATTGAATTTTCAATCTGGGTCTGTGTAGACTGTTGATTTTTGCCAGATTGCATGAGTTGTTGCTGTAATTTGGCAATAACTTCTTCTTGAGCTTTAATCATTTGCTCAAGATTTGTTTTTGCCACGTCTGAAAAAGTTTTTACTTCTTCGGGCTCTATGTAAAAGTTGTTTATCCCAAAGGCTTCCCTTGCATTATTCATGGCTTCAAAAAAACTGTAATAGCCTTTGAATACTGGGTTGGGACACTGTATTTATTTTCTCATTGTTAAAATGTCTTTGTCCATTTTTAGTAGTCTTACTGTATAAAGGTCCAACTAATTTTGAAAGATTGGGAATAAATTTTCTAGCATAATTTATTAATCCTAAAAATGCATGTATCTGTTTAAGAGTTTCGAATTTTTCTGGGAAACCTAGAATTTTTGTAGAAATGTGTGATTGTAATTCTATTTTTCCATTACCTATTTCTAAACCAAGAAAATATATTTTTCGTTTAAACAATTCCATTTTTCTTTTTGAAACTACTATACCGTTCTTCTTAATTTCTTCGAAGATCTTCTGTAAGTGTTTTTCATGTTCCTGCACCGTTTCACTGGCAACTAAAATGTCATCAATATATATTAAACAAAAATCAAATTTAACAAAAATGTTATCCATAAATCTTTGAAATATAGATGGAGCGTTTTTTAATTCGAAACTAAGAACATTCCATTCATACTGTCCTTCTGAACATGTAAAAGCTGTCCATGGTTTGAAACTTTCTTCTAGCTGTAATTGATTGTATCCTGATTTTAAATMAAATTTTGAGAATACTTWTTTCTTTTGTAKAAGATTTAATWGACTRTCTTTRYTTGGGATATTGTASYCATCATCTTCTGTRTTATCATTTAATCTTTTATAATTATAAACTATTCTGGCCTTTCCCCTTTTAATTTCACTGTGATTTCTTACTATAAATGCTGCTGATCTATGAGGACTTTCTGATTTTCTAATTAATCCTTGTTGTAACATTTCTGGTATTTGTTTTTTACATTCGTCTTTGTCTAATGGACTATACTCTATATTTGCTGTTCTAATTGTAATATCGGGATTTTTTAATTTAAATTTGCATTTGTAGTTAACCTTAGATTTTGTAATATCTTCTCCAATTAATCCTATTTTTTCTAAATGCAAAATTATAGGATAATTATTACTAGTTGTTATCATTCCCTTTTTCTAATTTGTGTGTTAAGAAATTAGTGAGTAACTTAACTGCTTTGTTTTCTACAAAAGACTTATTTTGATTGTGCCTTAAAAAATCTAAATTACCTTGTTCACCACGCTTTCGGGCAAACTCTGATGTATTTTGATAACGTAAGGTAGGAAAACTATAACTGTGTTTACTTAAAGTAATAAAACTCCTATTGATTGTTATACCTCCGTTGATACCAAAAATAAAGTTTAAACCGAGTACAAAATCTGTTGATTTAATATGTTCTGGATTTATATTTACCTGTGGAATATCATATTTAATACTATAATTTCCTGCAAAATCTAAGAATTGTATTCCTGTTGGTTCTATATAATTTTTAATTTGAATTAATCTATTTTCAACTGTTCTAGTAAATACTTTTAGATATTGTGTTTTTATTTCTATTTGTTTCGTTTAACTTAAAGATAAAGTTAAGTGACATTTGTCAGTAGCATTAGTGATAGAATTGTCCGATTGTAATCATAGAGATAACATTGAAGGTCTATAAATACCTTCATTTGTATCCATTGTAAATCAATCSAAACRAAGCAATAATAATTTTAGCCTTCAAAATCCTATGAGTCACTAAACCCCTTCTCTCTATCTCTCTAAATTAATTTTTACTCTTCCCTTTCCTTTCAAGTACCTCATATCATATCCCTTACTATAAAAAAAAAAAAAAATCGTTCGCTGCATATACTCTCCCTACTTCAACACCGTCAAACATCTTTGTAAGTATACTCTGCCTTACCAACTTTATGTGTTTTTTAAGTTTAATTTTGTGGTTTAACGAAAACCCGAAAAATCCGCCATACCTCCCTTATTGGTATCAGAGCATAGAACGATTCTTTAATTTAAAAGACTAAGCCAGACTTGATTTATTTTGATGGCATGTATAAGCCCATCGTTGTTGTTTTCGAGAACCCGCTTATATATATATAAAGAGAGAGAGGGGGGTATGTTTTGGAAAAAAAATACTCTAAAAAATAAAAATTAATAAACACCTTAACAACTATTAGATCAAAAAATAGAAAGCCTAAATGCAAATGTAGGGTCGGTCCTAAGATTTTTTATGTCTTGCGCGAAAATAATAAGAAATGCCCATAAGCTTATTTCTTTTAAGCCAACGAAACATGCGATTTTTAAAAAGTTTGGAACCTAGGCAAGTTAAGTGTCTCATCCCTATGTTGATTTTTATTAATTATAGCAAGGGGCAATAAAAACCAAAACCCCGAATTACAAAATATAGAATGATGAAAGGATAAATCATTGATTAAGATCGTGCTTCATCCATTTCCAGTTTTCTTTTTCCCAAATTGAAATTAGCACAATAGAAACTTTATTCCAATGTATGGAACTTAAAAGATGTAACACCCCAAAACACCATATTTGCATAGAACACATATTTCATTACATAGAAACATGGATTACATCAAAAGGTCCCACTAGTATAAGGATTGCTATATGTACAAAATCTACATATAAAATTTCCAAAACATATCTTGTACTATTACATGTAATCTAACATGTATCTTCAAAAGCAGGAAACAGATTAGGAAAATAATCACATTTTCCTTTTCCCTTTAATATCCCCGGACCCCGCTACTCCTGCATTGCAATATTTAAAACAGAAAATGAGGGTTAGACCATACGGGTCTAGTGAGAAAATCCCTTCTTTGCAAATGCAGGGTGATGAATACCAAAATGATAACAAATATTTAAAGCAGTTTACAATATTATACAAAATAATGTAAACTCAAAAATCATAGTCCCACAAAATATTTCTAATTCAAGATATATTGTTTTCCAAAATAAAACAATACCAACACTTCTTGAATTATCAAATCATCTCATAAAAAGATTTAAGGCAATACTTGCCTGATATGACAAACCATTTTCCCCTTCTCAATAACATCTAGATTATTACTTCTAAATAGGAATAATATCTTTAATTCATCAGATCACAAAGAAATGATGACTCAAAGTTATTAAATCTAATTTAATAATAATAATAAGAGTTATAATAATAATATCCACATATGACAATGTCACCCTTATTCCAAGTACACATCTCCTTGATATGCCACCCTTATTCCTCCATCAAAAMAGRGYTACTTATCAGAACAGACATAAGTCACCACGTCTGAAAGTACTCATTCCCAGTTCCAAGTCAGAACAGACAAAAGTCACCACGTCTGGGGGAACTACCATTTAAAACTCACTTCCATACCAAAACAGACTTACGTCACCACGCTTGGTAGGAAGGTTTCCAAAATATAGTTTCATACCAAAACAGACTTATGTCACCACGCTTGGTAGAAACATATCATTTATTTAAAAAGATATAAAAATACCCATTTTTTTATAATCCACAATTAATCCCAATAATAGACATTTTAAATCATATAAAAAGTCTAAACATAAAACTTATGAAAATTCCAATTAAAAAGATATTCGGATAAAATATCGAKTAAAGCTTATCYGGTTTAACATTTAAAATAATTTCTAACATATTTGTCCGGATAACAAATCCGGTCAATACCCCGCATAAAGCTTGAACGATTAAACACTTAAACATAAAMWYATCTTTGTCCAGATAACAAGTCCGGACAACACTCCGTCCACCCTTTGTCCGATTTAAAACAATCCGGACAACACGTTATTCACCCTTTGTCCGACTTAACACTAATCCGGTCACTCTTGTCCGATTTAACACTAATCCGGTCACTCTTGTCCGGTTTAACACTAATCCGGTCACTCTTTGTCCGGATAAAACTTTAAACACAATATATGGTTTTTGATTCAAATAATAAATAACATTCAACTAAAAACCAATATAAATTTTTATGCCAAAAAGGTTTAGAAACCACTCACCTTATCAAACTTTTGAAATCAAATACTGAAATTCACTTCTTGCAACCAGATACTTTGTAAATCTATCAACCTCACTTCACTCTTCTTGTTCTTCGAAAATAATCAGAATATGAGAGATGAGGGTGAGACCCTCATATTTATACTCTCCAAAATATAAAAAAAAGATCACTACATATTATAATGCATCCTACATACACCTCATGCATCCTACA
>NW_020201483.1:0-2716 GCF_001531365.2 Cynara cardunculus var. scolymus
ATCCTTCTGTGAAGAAGAAAGGGAAAAAGAGGCCTGCAGAAGAAGAAGGCCCAAGTAGACTTCTGCCAAAGATCAAGAAGAAGAAAATCAAGAAGGCTCAACCAACAGAGCCTGTGGTCACAGAACAAGTAGCCACAGAGCCTGTGACTGCAGAGGCCGCAGCGCAAGAGAGCCCGACAGAGGCCACAATTCCAAAGTGCAGAAGGTTGCGCAAAGTCGTTCTTGAAGACTCCCCAACAGAACAAATCCAGGATGTTCTTGTCAATATCCAAAAAGAGTTCAGAGCGCCAATTGACATATCCAAGTTGGGGACAGAGGTCGTCTTAGATGACGAAGAAGAACTAGGTGAGGGCGAAAAAGATGCCGAAGGCACACAACCTAGCCCACCTCCCAGTGCATCCCACATTTCTAGGGGCCCTGTTCTAGAAGGATCCCCTATTCAACAAGGCACGCACATGCCGAACCCAAACCAGCCTACCCATGCAGAGGACACTCTTTCGTCCTATGTGGATCRCACAGCCGGGCAACCACAAAATACTCCTCCATCCTCTCAAAAGGATGAAGGTTTTAATACAAGAGTCCCTTCGCCCAAGGACTCGACACATCCCACAGAAGCATTCGTTGCTTCTTCACACAAAAGTGACCACCCAAGGCTCTGATAGGCTCTGAACCTACATGGCACGAAATCTATAGAACACCAGTAGGCTCTCCTTTGGGAGATGTTCAAGGATCTGGTGGAAGTCCCCGAGCAGACTATGCAATACCAGTCACTGAGGGCGCCTCACGCTCCGAGGCTACTAAATCACCATGTGTTGGTGATTTAGGTTCCCAGGATATGTATGTGACAAAGGGGGAGCTTAAAACCTTCGCCACAGAAATATTCAATAAGATAGACGAGTTGAAAAGCTTGTTTATCTCCTGATCGATGGTAGAAGACCTTTCACCGATAACAGAGGCTCTGAAGGAGTTGAGCTCAACCACAGCAGAACTCAAGTCTACACTTTCAACTCTTCAGAGCTCTGTCTTATAGAAGGATGATCTCACAGAGGCATTCAAAGCTCTAAGCCTCAACCCCTCCTCCATCTAGACCTTGAAGACAAAACTTTCAGAGATGGCCGCCCAATTCTCTGCCGACTTCATCTATGCGGGGTACATGGATTACTCCTCTCTCAAAGACAAAATCTAGCAGATGTTTTCCTCTGCGGTAACATACGGTATTGATACCAAGTCCTCAAGGGCCAACATCAATCACCTAGCTACCCGCAGAGAGATTGATGCCATGGTTGAAGCTCTGGGTAATCTCGTGTGCAAGCATACAGACCGTCTTCTCAAAGAGGCCCGTGCCTCCAATACATCGATCGGAGACTGCACATCACAACTCGAGAAAGAGGGTGACCTCCTCAGAAGCGAGATCTACGGAAGCGTCTCCAAGCTGAAATGGTCGACATAGATCAACATTAATCACGCCTCTGAGCTTGCAAATAAGGCAATTAAGAAGATGAAAAAGGTGGCCACCAAAATTTTGCAGAGGTTGGAGAAGGCTCCCCTGGATACATGCAAGGCAGAAGCCAAAAAGAACCATGACGATCAAGAAGGTGATGATCGTGATTGTCATGAAGGGGAGAAGAATCCAGAGCCAAAGAAGACTCCTGCCAGAGGCATCAAGATCGTGGACTCTACAGCTGCCTTGTTCTCAAAAGGCAAGGAAAAAGCACCAGAGCCTAAAGGCAAAGGTAAAGGCAAAGTTGTAGAGTCACCACAGAAGGGGTCGTCGTCTAGTACATAGACTCCACAGCCAATAAACGAAGAAGATTACAGAGACGACCCAGCGCTCCTCGAAGCTTTAAAGGCATCCCTGGCAGAGGCTCAAGCTAAGAAGGGCAGAGGCCCCTTCCCTCACAAAGAAGGAGAAGGCCCTTCATCACAACTCCCACCAGTCCAAGAAACGTCCACGGGTACGTTTGACGTTCTGCAAGGAACCGTCAAACCCATCCTTGCAGAGGGGTCAACCCAGAGGCCAATTCTGGAAGAAGAAGAAGAAGAAGCCAAGGTGCCAGAGTCCGCCACGATAGGAAGGGTGTCTGAAATATTCGAATCTATGAGCAAGATTTCAATGCCAAAAGTCAGAACAGAGCTCATTACTACTTTGGAAGAAATTCAAGTGTGGAGGTACTCTACAGTAGACACAGAGCCTCCCTATCATCTAGAGCTTACAGGGATCCCTTCTGCTGCCGCCAAGTTCCAGTTCTCTAAGCTAACAAGGCCTCGTGAGCAAGTCTTCTCAGAGCACATGATCACCTCCCTAGAGACAATTTCTCCAAGGACAATGCTAAAGAAGAAGGTGCTCTATGCTCAGTATGTAGTAAGGAGGGAAGATGGCAACCAGTATACATACACAGACGCTGACCTCCACAACCTCTGTGTGTTTGATGTCATCTACATGCACAAAATTCTCAACATCTACATGGAGAGGAGGTCAAGCTACTTAATATCGCTCAGAAGGCTGCTTGAGGTCATGCGCGTACAAGTAATATATTACAGCCAGAAGGACTTCGAGCTCGCGGTCAGGTTAGTCCAAAAAGATCTAAAGATCTCTCCTCCTTATAGCAGGCCTGGTTGGATACTTAGGTATCATCCAAACTCCATTATTCACAACCCTACTTTTGGGTTTGTGTATTTGGATAAGGATGAAATCCTAAGGTTCTATGATCCAACA
>NW_020201483.1:3296-5546 GCF_001531365.2 Cynara cardunculus var. scolymus
GTCACATCCAGCAGAGCCTCTGGGATGGATCACAGAGGGTCTGCAGCTTTATCTTCTGTGAAGAACTTCTTTACTATTTTACTTAGGTTAGTTAGCTGCTCGTGCTCATCACGTGACTGTTTGTAATCTGCTTTATTTGAACGGCTTAGATTAATTTGTACGTCTAGGTCTTGTCAGAAAAGCTGTTAGGATCGCGTATAAATAGCAGCTTAGGCCTTTGTAATTTAGTGTGCTTCCATATCGTATTGTAAACATTTTTAATCAATTGAAAATTATTTGAAGCTTCTCTCTCGTGTTCTTCATTCATCAACTGTGTTCTTCATTGATTATTACTCTACTTGTTCTTATTGCTTCCGCTACACTAATACTGTCAAATAGATCATCCAGAGTAAGTGATTAATATCCAAAACTGAGTTAATCGATCCTATCACATATCGCTTAATTGTTCCCTTGCTGTTGTCTCCAAAAGTAACAGAGCCTCCAGATTTTTCGATGAAGGAGGACAATTGACTTTTATCACCAGTCATGTGCCTGGAGAAACCTGAATCCATATACCATGGTTGCACATGCTGGTCCTGCAAGACAAATTAAGGGGTTTTAGGTATCCATTTCATAATGGGTCCACGTTTGTTAGTTAGGGATTTGACATCCTTCTTTTCATCAGCCTTCTTGGAGTTGAACTGATTTCCATTACCCTTAGCCCTTGCAGGCTTGGGTTTATATCCATTGCCCTTGGCCTTTGCAGGCTTGGGCTTGTTCATATTTTCTTGAGACTTAACATTTTTATATCGATAAACATGCTCAGAAAATATGCATCGATGGTTTAACATGTGATTCCTCAGGTTTTGCAAAAGAGTTAAGCATTGACAGTTAGGAGTTTTTGGACAATAGTGTTTCACGGATTTCTTTTTATTCGATGAAAAAGAAGTAAAAGCAGAAGGTGAAGATTTTGTCCTAGCATTGATTGTTTTTACAAACTTCCTATCTAGCATCTGTTTCTGTTCACGAGTAAACTTTATAAATTTAGATTGAGGGGTCGGGCCTTATGAAGGATCTTTGGCAAACTTAACATTTTTTAGCTTTCCTTTTCCTTTTCCTTTGTCTGAAGAATTCATAGCTTCTGGAATTTCAGATTTCATTGGGGTTTTTGAAGTTTGAGGTTTCTTATCCACAATGATCTTTGCTGATTCACAGATTATTTTTCTTCAGAGTCAGAATCAAGAAAGTCTCTTGCATATTTCTCAAAGTCAAAATTTTCATGGATGTTTTTGGGAGCGAGGGGTTATGAGGTTGATGGTTTAGAAGAATCTTTTGGGAGTTCCATCGCTTCTGATTTCTTGGATGAATTTTCAATGTTACTTGAATTATTCATCGATCCATCAGATGATGGTTCCTTACTAAGAGTTTCGGTTCCATCGACAACACTTGCTGATGAACTTGTGGAAATGATAACCAGAGGCTTTGGTTTAACCATAGGGTTTCCATCGGTCTCTGGTTTTGAGGCATCATTCTTTTCATTAGAGTTCTTACTTGTGTTGCTCTCATAAACCACATTCTCAAAATTTTGTCTCAAGAGAATGGTTTTTCCATCAACTTTTATCCTTTTTAAATAAGCTTTGGGTTTTGGATAAAAGTTGGGTTTTTGAACGCATCCAAGTTTGAAAGTGGATTCAAGAGTGGATTTCTTGCTTTCGATGAAAGAGTCAAGATCATTGAATCTGATTCCTTGGTAATCCTTTTGTCCATTTAATTTTTTATAAACATCTTGGGCATCTTTATATTTCTTCATCAAGAGTTCATTTGTTTGAAGCTTCTGATGAAGAATTTCCCTTTCTTTTTGAAAGAAATCCTTAAAAGCTACTGAATTAAGTCATTCTACCTTAGATTCTTTCAAGGCTTTTACCTTCTTTTTTAAATCTTTAGTTATTCTCTTGTTCAGATTCATAAGTTTTTCTTTCTCTGATTTCAGTGATGCAATGCGAGTTTCTTCCTTAACCAGTTCAGCCTTTTCTTCAGTAAGAAGATCAGTCTCTCTTTTGTAGAAACTAACTTCTTTTTTCAGCTTTAAGTCTTTCAGATTTTTCAAAGTTTAAATTTTCTTTTAGTTTGAGAAAATCTTCTGAAAGTTTAATGACCCTTAACTATAACTCTGATGGAGCGAAGTTTGTTAGCATCAAATTGATCCTAATAATTATCTCAAAAAGTTTTATTAAGCAATCGGGGCTAAGAATGGATCATATGAAGATGCTG
>NW_020201483.1:7186-10636 GCF_001531365.2 Cynara cardunculus var. scolymus
CTGTAAGAAGAACCAGAGCCTCTGTGAAGACACCAGAACCAGAGCCTCTGTAAGAGACACCAGAGCCTCTGTGAAGAGGACCAGAGCCTCTGGTTGTATTGACCAGAGCCTCTGCAGGTGAAGAGGACCAGAGCCTCTGGTTGTATTGACCAGAGCCTCTGGAGGTGAAGAGGACCAGAGCCTCTCTGGTCTGTCTTTCTTCTGGTCTATCCTCTAGTCCTTCAAGACGACTATCTTCAGAATCCTATTCTGGATAAGGCTAATCCTATTTTGGATAAGGCTAATCCTATTCAAATTATCATGAATTACTGACTATATAAGTAGTGTTTCAGGTAGAGAAAAATGTATGAGAGCAAATAGAAAATTCATTGTAAACACATAGATTCAAATACATCTTATGAGAGTCGATTAGGGTTCTCGAGAGTTTGTAATTTTTCCATTCAATAAAGAAAGCGTCGTCGATTTCTATTTCATCTTCTCCTTCTACAAACTTCTCTTGAATTCCTTTATTAAATTGTTTTATTGTCAGATCTGGGTTATAACAAAGTTGGTTTCATCGAGGGAAGAATCACATACTTGGTCATCGGAGTCGGAATTGGATTCTGCATTGGACTTGGCCATAAGGCATATGAGTGCCTTGTCTTCTTCATCATAAAGAATCAGACACCCAGTTTTCTTTCTCAGCCATCAAGCTTCGCTCTTTAGGATTGTACTTGTACTTATTCTTGTAGTAGTCTGCTTCCTTGACCAGTCGTCCTTTGCACTCCTTGGAAATGGCCTATCTTCCCACATCGGTAGCAGCGAAGACCATCTTTCCTTCCATCTCCTCCTTCTCTTCTGTCTTCTCTCCTTTCTTATCCGTCTTCTCTTCCTTCTCTTCTTTCATCTGTTTGATGAAACTTCATCGACTTATGTTCATAGGATGGCTGATATCTTTCTTTCTTGGAGTCTCTTCTACTATCTCTTTCATAGGGCTTCTTGACAAACTTTTTTTGGAAGTGCTTGGTTATCAAGACCAGAGATTTGGCAAATGCCTTGAGGTCATCATCAGAGTTGGATGTTTCTTCTTCAAATTCTGAGTCAACGATCAATGCCTTCTTGCTCTTTTTCTTATGATCTTTGGAAGAGCTTCTTACAACCTCTTTCTCTTCTGTAGTCAGGGCTAGAGGTCCACCGATGGACACCTTTCTCTTTAAAATGTCTTTTCCTTGAACATCAAGAGTTCCATAGACATCATGAATTGACCAACTGTCTAAGTTCTGATTTGCTTGGAGGGACATCGACAGTTGAGTCCACTCATCGCCTAGAATTTTGAGGAACATAACGTTATTTTCCTCTTTGGTCCTAGCAATGTCATTTCTACGGCATTGATTTATCAATGTGTTGAAACGATCATATGTCTTTTGTATCGGTTCATCGGGTAATGCCTTAAAGTTCGTGTATTCATTCAAGCATTCCGCCATACGGTTCTTCTTAGTCTTAGCACCTCCCTCTAGTTGACTGGCTAGTTCATCCCATATCTCCTTTGCTATTGTACAAGCATCGAGAGATTGGAAAATGTCGTTTGGAATGGCCATGATGATCAACCTCTTAGCCTTCCTGTCTGCCTCTACTCGCTCTATATCATCTTCATCCCAATTATTTTCGTCTTTCACCATGTAGTAGGCAGCAACTTCTGCAATAGTAATTGTTCCAGGGACTCTGGGAACAAGAGTTTGAGAAACATATGGGCCTTCCATAACAGATCTGGTTTCTGTCCATCCCCTCCAAGATGTTCACCATGCGAATTCTCCATTATGGATTCTCTTTACGTTGAAGAGTTCCAGGTTTGGTGAGGGAACCCACACTATAAGCAGAATTCCAGTTGGCCATTAGAACGTTTTGGAAGAGAAGAACACGATTTTTATGAATGGAGAAATGAGAGACTTTTTGAATATTCAGATTCAAATTGATCGTTTTGATTGAAAATCAATCAATTTGCTCTGATACCAATTGTTGATCCCAGATATCTCAATAATTGGATCCTTCATCGCATCTCTAGTTGGCTTGGACACTTAGGATTTCTTCAGACTTTTCTTCCATCGAACTTCTGTATTTTCACACTTGTATATTTTTCATTACTTTTACAATAAGAATGATGGGGTCTAACAGGTTCCCTTTGGATATTATAACCAGAGGCAGATGCGGCCTCTAGCCGGTTTGGCTGGTTTGGGTTTGAGGCCTGCATCTTTGTTTCAATGACTTATGTCGCTTTACCGACTAAGTTATATGATGAGTTAGCACTGGGAGTTGGGCTAGGAAATTATATGTGCCTAATCTTAATACCCTCTTTCTCTGGCTCTTCCTGAACCAGAACATCGCCTCCCTTATTTCTCTCATTGCCACAACTCTTAGAGTTAGAGCTCTATTCTTGTTGTTCTCCCTCATCTTCAGAGTTCTCTGAGTCAGAACTTGAGCTCTACGCTTGTTGAAGATGAATAACATTTTGCCTCTCTTTCTCCTTTCTTACTCTTCTCTCCTCCTTTTCTTTCTCCCTCTGTATCTTTTCTAACTTAGCCTTTTTGGCTAGTTCTTCTTCTCTCTTCTTTTCTTCCCTCTTTCTCTTTTGCAACTCCTTGTCCCTCTATTTCTATTCTTGTTCCCTTTCGTCTCTCTCCAACCTATCTACTTTCCTCAGCCTTTCCTTCTCACTTTCCCCCTCCAAATCTCGCTCTGCCTCTCCTCCCCTCTGTGGCTTCACCTATGAGTGGCGGGGTTTGAGTCACTCATTCAAGTGACTCATGTACACATCAATAAGCTCTCTTCACCTCCCTTATCTTGATGTAGGTCATCGTCTTCTTCGGGAGTGGCCTCTCTGTAGGATAGCCATCTTTGTGCAGAGTAGGTCTGTATGTGGAGAGGATATTTACTTTGGCCATGGGTGTGCAGAACAATGAACGTCTTGCTCCTCTATACTAGGCCTTAAGAGAAGGCCTAGAAAGTGTGGAAAGAGTAGAGCCGATAGATCTTTGCCCTTTGAAACGTCACGGTTCTTCTTGGTCATGATTGCCAGTATTCTTGAATGAAAATCTTAGGGACAACGTCATCCACGTTGGTCATGGTAGGGTTCAAAAAGTGGTGATGAAGAACATCAACCACTAGGTGATACATCGAATCAAAGTTATCGAGGATAAGGTGAAGGGCGTCGTTGTTTGGTTTGAGGGGTAAAGGAATCAAATTGTGGTTAGTACCTTCAATGTATTGTAGGTTTGTGGTGTGTGTTTGCAAGTTGTTGGATTCGGAGGTAGAAGAAGACATAGTTGCAGGTTTTGTTTGGGTTTAAGAGGATTAGTTTTTTTTTGTTTTGATTTTTAGATTCTAAGAACAGTGAGGGATTTGGGTTTTTGAAGGAAGAAATCTTGAACTGTAACAACTCTGCATTCTTGAGATTCCAGGTTAGGACCATTCTTC
>NW_020201483.1:12086-38723 GCF_001531365.2 Cynara cardunculus var. scolymus
GCCTCTGGGCTATGGAATTGCATAGCCGGGCCCTAAGCCATGTTTAAATTGTTTGCACTTGTTATATAAATGGTAAATTGATATACTTGAGTTTATTTATCCAAATACAAGTCCCCGTCCGTATATGCTACTTGTTAACTCGGGCACGTTCCCGGGCCGTGGTATTGTGGATAGCGCTATTATGTTGACAGTCCCACCCAGAAAAGGGTGCACAATTACCTATGCTTTATAATCTAATCATGTGGAATTTGGACCACCGCTGAATTAGGTTCTAATCGAACAGTGGGACCTAAGTAGTAAACGGGCTACTTACGTTTGTTTGTATTTATTGGGGCAAGTTGGTCAGGAAAGGMTYAGTAGCATCTCAAGTGTGTAACGTATAGATTTACATTTATAAAGTGCTTTGAATCCGCTTACTTCTGCTTTGCGTGTGAAATGCTTATATATATATTTTTTCTGTTTATGCATTTAAAACCCGTGTGACTCACCAACTTTCGTAGTTGACGTTGTTTATGTCATGCTTTTCAGGTGCTAAGTAAGTTGTGTACTCCTGGAAGTATTCCTTGGATTGAAGATAGATTAAGTCTGATTTTGGGTTAAAATTGTAAATCGTGTTAAAGTCGATAAACTTTTATTTATGACCTTTTGTAAATTGTTTCTCTTAAACTGTGACAAGATCCGCTTGCCTGTTACAATCCCGTGTTTCCGCTTTAGCGGGGTGTGACATGAACTTACTTGAAATCGATTGAAGATGATAAAGAACATGACATATTCGGTTTTGATAGTTTTGGATGTTATTCAAAATCTTTGAATCGGTCTTGCAGATACAAGTTCGTCCAGGATTTTTAGAGACTTTTGAAAGCGTAAAAAATATAATGGAGATAATTCCTCCTTTAAATAAGGATATTATCAAGGGCACTCGAGTGTTTCTTTCGCCCCAAGAGTCAGATATGGAAGAATTTTTGCCAGATCCTATGGGGTGAGGACATGCGGCCTTACAGTTTCATGTTATTGTGCGCGTCCCGCCTCCCATATTTGAAAAATTAGGGATACATGTCTGTTACTTTCCAAAGGTGATCATCCATTTATATTCTTATTTTAATAAGAACATTTTATGGAGAAATATAATGATTAGAGTTCTTCATCCAAAGTCTATATAAGAGTAGAAAAGTCTCTAAGTTGAATTAATCACTCAGAAAAAGAAATCCCACACTCTGGTTCATAGAGAGAACGAGAAACTAAGTTTCTTGGTATAGTAAATCGATATAGTAGATACAGAGGCTTTGTATTAGGAACTTATGTTTTCAAGAAAACCAAAGGACACTAAAACCAAGTTTCTTAGGACAGAAGTTCTGTATAGTACATACAGAGGCTCTGTATGAGAAACTTGAGTTTTTAAGAAAACCATAGGATATTGGAACAGAAGCTCTGTATAGTACATATAGAGGCTCTGTATGAGAAACTTAGGTTTTCAAGAAGACCAAAGTGCTTAGAGCAAGTTTCTTTGACATAAGCTCTGTATAGTACATCAAGAAGCTCTATACAAGAAACTTATGTTTTTTCTAGAAAATCAAAGGATGAGACTAGAGTAGAATTTTGAAGATATGAGATAGAAACATACCTTTAGAGAAAATACAGAGGCTCGTGGTTGAACTATGCAGAGTCTAAGCCTTCATAAAGTGATTTGATGAGGCAGAAGCTCTATAAAGTACATACAGAGGCACTGTATTCTTAGAGATCGAAAATTCCCCCTTTAATGAAACAATTTGTGTTCCTCCCCCTTAAACTATACTTGGATCAAAGATGATAAGATATGCTTGAGTTATAGTTCAAGGTATAGAGGCTCTGTATAGTAGATACATAGATTCTGTATGACAGACTTAAAAATATCGACATAATTGGAGTAGAGGCTCTATCTCATGGACTTGGATAATAGACATAATTGGACGAAGAGGCTCTATGTTAGGAATGAAATTCAGTGTAAAATTGTATTCATCTTGAAAGATAAAATTGTCTATAATTGTTAAAATAGACATCGTGTTGGCTTTGTGTGTTTAGTTTGACTTTGACTAGGCTTTTATGTTTGACCCTATAAATAGTGCAGTATCTGATTAAAAAAATGTATATCAATCAAGAAAAAAATCAGAAAAATCAATATTTGAATACAAACGAGTGTATTATCACCGAAAATGATTTCTATATAAGAGACGTGATAATAACGGTTTGAAGAATAGCTAAAATAGGTATTGGAGTTATGATCGATGAGAAATTACACAAGTAAAATCTCAAAAAATACCTGTTTAGAAAAAATACTCGTTTTCCCAAAACATATTATTTTCCAAAAACATTTATTAATAACTTCTAGAGACTTCCCCCTAGAAAGTTGATTTCAGTAATGTTTCAGTTTAGCTCAAAAGAATAAAAGAGGAAACAGGTTTAGCACGTGTCCTAAACTGTGTGTTTAGAAACCACACTCGGTAAAGCACGGGTCCTGAACTGTGTTGTTCAGAAGCCTTATTTGGAATAGATTACAACTTCCCCTGCATCGGTGTATCACTGATATAATATTCTGATCAACACAAAGTTGACACACCTGTAAAACCAGATTAAGTAGATTTTGGTACCCAAATGAATTTGGGTCCTATTTTGGTAGTATCGGGTTGGGGTATGTTGTAACTTCCAAACCATCTATTTCTATTTGATATCTTCTTTTTAGCACTTTTATCAGGTAAATCAGATAAGCAGTAAGAACCATACCAGTCATTATTATACCTGTTAAATGAATTCCAGCTGTTTTCAAACCAGTTGTTCCCATATCCTCAGTTGATCTTCTTGTTAACAAAATAATTAGATCCACAATTTGAGCATAGGATTCTTCTCTTGCTGAGACTGGTCATTTATTAGAAGAACTTACAATGCAAGGAAGAACAGTGTTAGTTACAACAGATTTATGAGACACAACTGCATTAGCTTTATTAACCCATACTTGTTTAACTTTTGAAAAATTATTAGGTGATCCAATGACATACCCTTGATAAAACTGATTTGAAGAATGAGACTTGTTCTTAGAAACAGTTGATTTAGGACTACTTGAATAACTATTGGATTTAACACTAGAACAGTTATAAAAGCAAGTTTTACACTGAGATTGAGAACCAGTTGAGTTTTCAGCTCTTGAAAAGTCTGAAACTTTTTTAAGTAACTGATCTCTCTCATCAACAACTAAATCATAATTTTTCTTAAGTGCAGTTCTCATGTTCAATTCAGACACGAGTTCTGTCTCTAGATCAGACAACTTCTTTGAAGTATCCAAAAATTTACCTTCTAATTCTTTCTTCAACTTTTCAAACAYTTTTCTTTCTTTCTCAAACTTCTTTCTTTCTTCATCTGAACTTCCCTTATCATTCTCCGAAGCAATGTTAAGCCATTTCTTTCTCAGTAAGCTCTTTGGCAATTGCAGCATGTTTCTTGACATTACTTCTCTTCTCAAGAACAAACAATATTTTCTCTTCATCTAGGGCTTTCTGCTTTTGTTCAGCCTCTTTCTTTTCTTTATCAATCTTGGCTCGTTCCAAGATGATGAGTTGTTCAAAATCTGAAATTTGATTTAGAAGAAATTTAGCATTCAGCTCAAGAGAATTAATCTTATTTTCATAAGATTCACGTTCAGTACAACAACTTTTCTCAATTTCTATAATCTTATTCTTCTCTTTCTCCAAAGCTTTCCTTTCAACATTCAAATCCTTTTCTGCTTTCAAAACCTTTTCTTTTTCTAAGTTCAAAAGTTTTCTTAGCTTAATCATCACTTTCAGATTTATGAGATTTATCAGTTAAGTCAACTTTATTTGTATTAACTTTCTCAAAACAACCCTTTACTTTTTGCAAATCTTGAAGTTTGTTGAATAAATTCTTATTCGCATCAATCCAAATCTTCAATTCTTCTTCATATTCTTTCCTTACTTTGTCCAGAGTTCTCTCAAACTCACTAGCCTTATCAGATAAAACCTTTTCAGAATTTTCTCTTAAGGTTTTCTTTTCACTTTGAAGCTCTTTGTTAAATTCTTTATCAGCACAGTTTTTATGGAACATATTAAAATATTTCTCTTTATGATCCTCAATGTTCTTTTCCAGCTTTGAAATTCTTTCTTTCAGCTCTCTATTCTCCGTCTCTAGAATATCTGCCATTAAAAAAATAAGATTGATCAATTACAGGATCTATGCAGTTCAAGAAAAATGATCAAATAAATACATACTAAAAATATTACACCATCATAAAAAAATACAAATCACAATTTCTGAAAAATTCAAAACTGGTTAAATCTGCTCAACACTAAATCTAAATCGCTCAAATTAAAAACCTCTCACAGTTTGATATAAATCGCACACCTCACAAGCTTAAACCGCTCATCTCACAACCTATAAATTGCTCAAGTCTGCTCAARGCAATAGTATAAAACGCTCACTATAAGTTCTAAATCCGGTAAAAGCAGCCTCTAAATCGCACACCTAATGATCTAAATCGCTCAAAATGTAAGCCAGAATCCGGTCAAATCCGCTCACGACCTAGGCGATATCGCTCAAGACAAGTTTGCTCACTAAACTCGATAAATTGCTCACTGCATGAATATCTTAGTCTGTTCACAACAAGAAAGAAATCCAGTCAACTCACAGCAGCAGTAAATCGCTCAACCAAATATTTGTAAAACACTCACACTATAAATTGCTCACACACAACTCATTACAAAGAGATAAACTGCTCAACAGAAGCTGTAAATCGCTCAAACAAAACTATTCACTATACAAGCTTTCTGTTCACTGCATGATATTAATTTGGTTATTGCATGAATGAAATCTGGTTACTGCGTGAATGAAAAATGGTTACTGCACAACAGTAATTCACAACTGAAAATAAACCACTCAAAGCTTGAGCTTAAATCGCTCAAAGTGCAGACAATAAATCGTTTAAAAACTGACAGCCTCTTTATCTAAAAATCACTCACAGCTGTCAAAAGAAGGAGCTAAACACAGCAGATGCTATAATCCAAAACAGTTTAAAAAACAGTCAAGTCTGTACATTATCCGGTCCAAAAAATTGCAAGACTTCTAACTGCTGGTCACTGCAATGAAAATCCAAAATTAGTCAAAACAATTTTTAAGTCAGACAATACACAGCTGTCAAAATGGTTTTTATTTGCACAACAACTGCTTTTATCTGCTGGTTACAACAACTGTTTTTATTCGCTGGTCACAACAACTGTTTAAATCGCTCACCAGCTGGTTAAACCTCTCACTTGATGTCCGAATACGGTCAAGAGGTTATTCAGTGTGGTGCTAAATTGCTCAGAAGTTTGCTCATAGTCTGCTCAAGAAGTGTTCTTAATTCGGTCAAAACCTTGCCTTAATTCGGTCAACACCGCTCAAGGGGTGTCCGAAGTCGCTCAAAACAGCTCAAACACTTAGTCTAGATAATCTCACATCCGGTCAAAGTCCGCTCAAAACACAGCCTCAAATTGCTCAAACTTAAGATGAAAATCCTGTCACTGCAGCTTTCTTAATCCGGTCAAAAGAAAAGTTCCTTAAGAAGCTCAAAACAGCTCCTAATCCGGTCAAGACAAGCATCTAAATTGCTTACAAAAAGCTCTAAATCGCTCAAAACACAGTGTAAATCGCTCACTTCATATGTCAAATCCTGACACTAGTCCGCTCACCAACACAGACTAAACCTCTCACTGAATTGATTTTTGTAATTCACTTGCGGCACAAAAATGAATATTTTAACAAGATTCAATCAGAAAATAATAACCAAGATTAGATCAAACAACGCACAAACACAAAAAATTACATAAGTTTATCCAAAAATAGATCAAAGTCTAACATTTTTACAAAACTTCTCAAGAACATGAAGAACATCAAAAATTTACAGCTCTTTCAAATCTTTTAAACTTTGTGATCAACATGTAAAATCAAAAGATTAACACAGGATCATGATGTAAAAATGTACTAGTGCTCATCATTTTAACAACTAAACATCAAAAAAATAAGAATTTTGAGAGAAAATTATGAAAATCAACGATGAACTTCAAGAACAATATATTGAATCTTCAGAAAAATTTGTGCAATTCGAGATGATTTCTTCAATCAATCTTCCTGCAAACATTCTCTGATACAAACTGTAAGTCCACAATCAATCAATCTTCAAAATCAACAATGACAGACATGATTTTCTATTAAGAACATGTAAGAGAAGTAGAGAGAAAAAATCAATGCATCCAAATGTTGTCAAATACTCTATTATATATCTAATATTACAATTAGCATCATTACATAGATTACAAGGAAATACCCTATTTATAGGGTCAAACATAAAAGCCTAGTCAAAATCAAACTAAACACACAAAGTCAAATACGATGTCTATTTTAACAATTATAGACAATTTTATCTTTCCAGATAAATATAATTTTACAATGAATTTCATTCCTAACACTCTGTCTTATGGACTTAGAAAAATAAACAGATCTATGCTCAATGTGAGTGCTATGATAATCGGGTTTTTGGTTAAGCACTTGAGGTAATATTTACGTGGTTATTATTTGAATATGTGAAAATGTGCATATATATATATATATATATATATGAGATTGACAATATTCATATGTGAATGCATGATTTATATTGTTAACATGCATGAAGTTTCAAAATAAGCATGTATGTACGCATGATTGTCATACATACTCTTATGGTTTTATATGGGTGCATAAATTATAATATGCTGAATTCAGGAGGTGTGTGTGTGTGTCTGCACAAGCTATTTGTGAAAAGAATTTTATAATATTTCTTCAACACCGCCTCTTTTAAGATAAGATAAGAAGAATAATATTTTATATTTCTTTCTTTCCTACCATCTTTGATTTGAATATAAAAAGAAGGTTTTCTTTTGAGAAGAGGCATCTTGAATCTTGAGAAAGAAACCAGGGAGAGAGTTCAGTGTGAGATTCTTCTTTTATAAAGTTAGAAGTTGGAGTTTTGAGTTTGAAGTGGAAGCAGTTTCTGTTGTTGTTTCTATTGTGTTTTAAAGGTGAGTTTTTGTTTTAAATATCCAGTCTTTAAACTTGTTAAGGGTTTAGATTTTGTGTGGAACTATTGATAAACCTGTGCAGTTAATATGAGTTTATTTTCTGGAGATTTAAAGGTTAAAAAGAACCTGTATGGAACAGTGTTGTCCGATGAAGAATTATTGTTGATCAAGATTTTCTTTAAAATGGGTTCTGGATAGTTGTGTCCGATGAAAATGTGTTCAAATCCTTTGTGAATAGACAAGGGGTATTTCTATATCATCAAACGAGGTTAAAAATATGGAAAAGTTACTGTTTGAATCTTCTTTCAAAATGTTTGTGACATGAGGTCTGTTTTGAAAGAAAAGAATTTTCAAAGGTTTCTTCAGGATGGTTGTGACTTCGGTATGTTCTGTTGAAACATATTTTCTACCGGATGATTGTGACTTCGGTCTGTTCCCATACGAAGCTGTTTTGAGAATGTTTCTACGGGACGGTTGTGACTTCGGTCTGTTCCCATACGAAGCTGTTTTGAGAATGTTTCTACGGGGCTTTTGTGACTTCGGCCTGTTATGGTATGAAACCATTTTCATGCCATTGTTGGCTAAAAATACAGATGATGTTTCTTCAAGACGGTTGTGACTTCGGTCTGTTCCAGTATGAAACTCTTCATCTCTGTATATTTGAGAAAAAGATAAGGGTGGCATATCAGTGAGAGGTGAACTATGGGATAACTCTGGTTTCTATGTTAACAAGAGATAATAGCTCTGGGTTAACATTTCTATGTGATTTGGGAACTTAGAGATATGCTCTTATTGAAATAATAACGTAGATGTTATTGAGAAGGGGAAAACCGGCTCTTAGCTAGAGGCATGATTTGCCTTTGATTTCAAAAGATTTTAATGAAATCAGAGTATTGAGTATTATAATTGACTGTGAGAAAAACAAGTATTTAATCAGAATCAGAAGAGCTTTGGTTGGTCTGCAGCTCAGACGAGAAAGCTTCTGGTCGTATGAGAAATATTTTTAAGTGTTTTCGGGAATATTATGATCCATAGGCTCTGTATATGCTATACGGAGGCTCTATATCAAAGATTGGGCATGTGATTAGTCTTTCAAAGTGTTTTCAAGATTTATAGGACCCAGAGGCTCTGTATCATGAAAGTTGTATTTTTTAAATCTTTAAGTCTAAACTCTGTATTTGAGAATGATGTCCGAGCTCTGTGTCTGAGCTTTGTCTTTTTAAAACTTAGCTTATTATATTTATAAATAAAATAGAGAACCAGAGGAGCTCCTGTTATATTTTTAATAATTCTTTTTCTTAGAATTTATGTTCTTGTTAAATAAAAGACTTGTCATTTTAAGAGTATAAGTATAGGAGCTCTGGTTGGTTGGAGTAGATGCTCTGGGCAAACTAGAGGAGATGTTTAATAAAAAAAAAAAACTCTATCCCTTGGAGACAGAGGAGCTCTGGTCTTTAGAACCAGAAGGGCGCTGGTCATTAAGAACTCGAGGAGTTTTGACCAGTTGAACCAGAGGAGTTTTACACCTCTGTATTTATACACGATATAAATTTCAGAGACCATGATTTTGTTTATATGAAAAATTGATTTTAAATAAATTTTTGGTGATCTTCACCCTATAATTGCAAAGAAAGGATTATCTCACTAGACCTTCCAGTCTAACCCTCATTTTGTATTTGAAATATGCCTTGCAGAACTAGCAGAGTCTCGGGATGTTAAGGGAAGGGGGAAATCTTGTTATTTTCTTTATATGCTTATCTGCTGTCTTGAAGACCAATCTGTTATTATGAAATACATGTAGGCATTCATGTGATAGTTCAGGGTTTTCTTTTGGAATTTTTCAGTTATGAATTATGTATATATAGAAACTCTGTACTAGTGGGACCAATATGGTGTAATCTGTATTTCTTTTATGTGAAATATATGTTATACGCAAATGCGGAGTTTGGGCTATGTCAGAAGTGTAGAAGCTCTGTATAGTACATATACAGGCTCTAACTCATCATTGTAGATTGAACATACCCAACTTGTTGAGCAAGAAATTGAATCTCTTTTCATCAAGAGCCTTAGTGAATATGTCTGCAAGTTGGTGATCTGTGGTAACATAGAACATTTCAATCATACCTTTCTCCACATGGTCCTTGATGAAGTGGTATCGAACATCAATATGCTTTGTTTTGGAGTGTTGCATAGGGTTAACTGTGATAGCTATTACGCTTTCCAAATCACACAGAATATGGACCTTGTCAAACTCAATTCCATAATCCTTGAGTTGAGTCTTCATCCATATCACTTGAGAGCAACAATTTGTTGTGGCTACATACTCTCCTTATGCAGTAGATGTTGACACACAGTTCTGTTTCTTGTATGTCCAACTCACCAACTTGTTGCCAAGTAGTTGACAGCTCTCATATGTACTCTTCCTATCGAGCTTACAACCTGCATGACCAGAATCTGTATATGCAGGAAAATCAAAGCCAGAATGCTTAGGATACCAAAGACCCAAGAATTGAGTCTCGTTGTTTGTAATCGAAAGTTTGTTTTCACAACAAAGAGGTGAGATTCCTTAGGATTTTCTTGATATCTAGCACACAAACATGTGGCAAACATTATGTCAAGTATACTACCCAAGAGATACTATAGTGACCCAATCATTCCACGATAAGTCTTAACATCCACCGATTTTCCCGATGGATCTATGTCAAGTTTAGTGCCCGTGGAAATTGGTGTCCTCATTGAGGAAGAGTTATGAAGTTGGTACTTCTTCAAGATGTCAGAGACATATTTGGCTTGATTAATGAAGATAGCAATCTTCTCTTTGTTTTACTTGGAGGCTAAGGAAGAAACGTTAATTCTCCCATAAAGCTATTTTCAAACTCACTCTTCAATAATGCAGATAACTTGTCACAGTGCCTCTGGTTTATTAAACCAAAGAAAAAATCGTCCACATAGATCTGGACTAGAAGCATCTCACCTTTATACCTCTTAATAAACAAGGTAGTATCTATTTTAACCTTTTCAAAACCATTGGAAGTCAAAAAGGATGAGAGTCGTTCATACCAGGCTCTTGGTGCTTGCTTGAGCCCATACAGAGCTTTGTCTAGGAAATAGACATACTCTGGGTGGATTGAGCTCTCAAATCTAGGAGGTTACTACACATAGACTTCCTCCTTTAGCTTACTATTTGGAAAGACTGACTTAACATCCATTTGATAGACTTGGAATCCTTTATGTGCAGTGAAGGCTAGAATTAGGCATATAGCTTCTAGGCTTGCAACTAGTGCAAATGTCTTATCATAGTCTATGCTTTCTTCTTGGCAGTAACCTTTTGCAACTAACCTGGCTTTGTTTCTTATTGCAATGCCATCCTCACCCTTCTTGTTCCTGAAAACCCATTTAGTACCAATTGCAAGTTTATCTTTTGGTAATGGAACAAGAGTCCATACCTTATTTCTTTCAAATTGTTGAAGCTCTTCTTGCATGGCATCAACCCAACTTGGGTCTTGTAGGGATTCATGAACTTCCTTGGGCTCTACCACATTTAGAAAGTTTACAAACAAACATTCATTTGCCATGGCAGCTCTTGTCTTTACACCACTTAAAGATTCACCAATGATTTGATGTGAGGGATGGTCTTTGGTCCATTTTGTCATAGGAGGGTGCACAAATGATGGAGTTGTGAAATCATGCTCCACTGGAATGTTTGGCGTTACGCTCGTTGTAGGTGATGATGGCTCTGCATGCTCCCCCTTGCATAGTGGTACAGAGGGACCAGGTTAAGATACAAAGATAGTTATCCCTGGCTCTGGACTAGTCTCTGGTTCAAAGCTGGGAAGCTTTGGTCCTGGAACTTGTGCGATCACAAGAGCGAGTAGAGGTGTTAGAAGAGTCAGAGATTGATGTACATGACGATGTGGCTCTCCTTGAACGCATGTAGAGGAACCTCTGGTTGCACACATAGAGATGTATTCATCACGAAAGAAGTCTTTAAATAATTGCTCGAGTTCCAATTCCCTTGAATTATATAAAGAATTGGAAGTCACATGGTTAAGCTTGAGTTCAAAGGTGGAGTACTCTGAAGTCACTAGTTCTTTATCGTTGAACGAGACGTTGATGCTCTCCATGACTGTCTTGGTTCTGAGGTTGAAGACTCTATAGGCTTTGGAATTTGTAGAGTATCCAAGTAATTTTCCTTCATCTCCTTCTTGTCAAATTTACCATAATGTTTTCGATCATTAAGAATGAAGCACCTGCAACCAAAGACGTGCAAAAATTTAATGTTAGGTTTTCTTTGGTTGATAAGTTCATAAAGAGTCTTCAAATTTCTCTTGACCACAGTTTATTTATGTTGCCTAAAGCATGCGGTCGAGATTGCGTCTGCCCAAAAATGGGTTGGAAGACCAGAGGCTGCGAGCATTGTTCTTGCAGCTTCAACCAAAATTATGTTCTTCCTTTCTACTACACCATTTTGTTGTGGTGTTCTTGCAACATAAAAGTTTTGGGATATTCCCTCTTTGGCAAGGTACTCATCAATCTTTGCATTCTTGAACTCAGTACCATTGTCACTTCTCAGCTTTTTAATTATGGTCTGTAGAAGAACTTGAATCTTGGTCATTAGCTTTATCAACAGCTCTAGGACATATGATTTCTGCCTTACAAACTCAATCCAAGTATTTAGGGTTCAAGTTATTATACTTAATGTTGTATTCAACCTTGTATTTCTCCATTGTAATTTTCTTTGTAATTACATATATAAATTGGTTTTCTCTTTGTAATATTTTTTGTGCTTCTTGAATCTCTGTAATTAACACTTTGAAGATCAATACTACAATCTTTGGAAATTCTCTCTCTACTTTCTACTACTTTCTATGTTCTAAAATTGCCATTGTTCTTGATTGAAGATTTGATGATTGATTAATCATTTATGGGACTTACAATTGGTATCAGAGAAAGTTGCAACAATTTGGACGAATTTGAAACCTTAACCAATTAGAAATTTGGACTGAATTGGGTTGTGTTCTTGAAGTCATCAAACTTGTTCTTGTTACTGTTGCATTCAATTCTACTCAACTCATTTTTGTGTGAATTAATCTTTGCAATTGATTGAAATGTATGTAATTTGTGTGTGGAAACTAAAATAAATCATTCAATTTTGTAATTGTATTGATTTCGTGAATCAATTTTGGATTTTTGGTATTCAAAGTTCTTGAAACTGTTCATTCTGATTTTGTCAAATTGGTCGATTTTGATCTATTTTTGATTGAAACTGGTATCAAAATGTTGTTTGTGGTCAATTTTTGAATCAATCTGTGCAATCTGTATTCAATTTGGTGTTATTTTGTGCATTTTGGATCGAAATCTGGAAGTTTTTGCCTAAGTGAATCTTCATCGCTCGATGAACAAGTTCATCAAGCGATAAGAGTTTTCATCGGCTGTTGAATTTTCATTGTTGTCCGATTATCGCTTGGTATAATTTGTTTGTTACCCTTATTGCATAACATTGTTCGATTACTAGTGTTACCGGATAAGACTTGTCCGATAAAGGCTGTCACCGGTGAACTCTTGTCCGATAAAAAGGTATCCAGGGAAGCTTTGTCTGATATCTTTTGGTGACCGATAAATAGTTGATCGATAAGATGAGCTATCCTACATCTTTGTTTGGTATTTGGTGTCCGATAAAGGTTTGTTTTTGACAAGGTGAGTTGATCAATAAGATAGCGTTGACCGATAATCTTGAACTTGGTGTCCGATAAGTATATTTGTTGTCCGATTAAGTGTGGTTTTTGGTGATATTTTTTTGTCTAAGTCTTCAACTGCAAGAAAATCAAAGTTTGATTAATCAATTTTGTAAAGAATTTGAAATGGCATTAACATTTGAGAGAGAAAATAAGATTTAAAAGAAAGAATTTCTGATTTGGAAAGAAAGTATAAAAAGAAGCAAGAAAAGTATGTTGAAATGTTTTATGAAAATCATTCTAATCTTGCTTGGGCCAAAGATATGGTTAAAGATAATGAAAAGATTCTTGAAGAAAAAAATTATTTACAAGAACAAATTGATGAAAGAAATGTTAAGCAGATAGAAGAAAATTCTGAACTGACTAAAAGAGTTTATGAATCGGAGAAATAACTGATTTCTAAAGGAATAGTAGTTGATAAGGAAAAGGAGAGAGTTATTGAATTGGAAAATCTGATAAAGCCTAAAAAGTTGAATTATGACAAAAATGGATTTAAGAAGGAAAAGGAAATGTTTGTTGAAGCTGAATAGAAATTTGATGCTGAAAAGAAGACGCTTGAAAGTAATATCAAGGTTCTTGAGCTGAATAATGCAAAACTGTCAAAGAAAATTTCTGAATTTGAATAGATAATCATCTTGGAAAGAGCCAAGTTTGATAATGAGAAGAAAGAGTATATGAAAGAATCTGAAAATAAATGTCTGGAAATGTCTGGAAATGTCTAAAAGCATTGCTACTAAGCAGAAGGATTTAGATGAAGAAAGAAAAGCCTTTGCATATGAGAAAAAGAATACTGCTAAGAAGAATGCAACGATTGCTAAGAAGCTGATTGAGAAAAACAAATAGCTAGACATTGCTTCAAATAATGATAAGGAAAGTTTTGAGGAAGAAAGGAAGGAAATTGAGAAAGAAAGAAAACACTTTGAAAAGATAAGATCAAATCTAGAGGGTAAGATTTTTGAAACCTCAAAGAAATTGTCTGATTTAAAGACTGACCTTGTGATTGAGATAAATATGAGATCTGAGGTTAAAAAGAAGTATGATTTAGTTACTGAAGAGAGAGATCAGTTGCTAAAGAAAATAAAATGATTTTCTAAAATGAGTACTTCAAGCTCAACTGATTCTCACTCTTAGTGTAAAACCTGCTTGAGTGACTGTTCTTGTGTCAAATCCAACAGTTACTCAAGTAGTCCTAAATCAACTGTTTCAAAGAACAAAATGTCATAATTCAAATAAGTTTTACAAAGGTTACATTATTGAATAAGATAATCCTTTTTCAAAAGGAAAAAAGGGTTTGAATAAATAAATCTGAATCTGAAGGTAAGACTTCTCAAAACTCTGTTGATAATAAGAAATAATTCATTTCAAAGATTGTATTACCTTTCATTGTTAAGTCTACTAATCAATTAATCAGTCTTAGCAAGAAAAGGATTTGTTGTTCAACATGTGGAACGAATGACTTCACCAACAAGAAGACGACCAACTGATAGTGTAGGAACAACTGGAATCGAAACAGCTGGAATGGAAATACCATATATGATAACAGTTGTTATGGAAAGGATTGATATGAGAACAACTGTGACATCCGTCACTCTTGGAGCATCAGGTTAGCACCCTTGTAGGGTACTTATATTTAGAGCTATATTTATTTAGGATCTAGTCAAGATTAATTAGAATTCATCTGGCTTAGCTCCCAAAAAGTATAGTTCAGTGAGACTTGTTTCGACAAGTAGCGGATAAAGTTAACTTATGTAATGCCAAAATATATTAACAAATGCTCCAAAAATAATAAAGTTGATANGATAAAGTTAACTTATGTAATGCCAAAATATATTAACAAATGCTCCAAAAATAATAAAGTTGATATTATAAAAACCAAATTAAAATATAAAAGTCTCATTTGAGTGTCCAAATAATTTTTCCAAAAATGTGGAACTTGGATCTAATAATGTTACCTTTATCAATTTTTGTCAAATTGTATTTTGATACAAAGTTAAATGGATTTTATATTGATTAAAAGAAAAACAATTTTAAATAGACTTAGGCCTTTGAAGCCGGCCCATTTCCTTTCTTAAATCCCTCATATAAATACCTCACTTCCTTTGAAGATTCTCATTTTCATCTTCCCTTTGCATAAACCTCTCATCTCCCTACTCTGTCTCTAGAACACACTCTCCAGCTGATTGCACCTTCTAGCGTTATTAAGAAATTAATCCGCTTTGTGGATTATTCAAGTTTTCATTCAAAAGGTAAGGGACTAGCTTCATTAATCCTGTTCTTCATCAAGATTTCTTATTTTCCTACACTTTTTTTCTTGAACTTTTTATAAACAAACTTTCTGGAGAGTCTAAAGTGGGAGATTATACATCAATGACATGGAAATGTCTACAAAATGATGATAATCTACGATATGCAAACGATTAGAACTCAAGAAAAGTTGGTAAAGGTACTTGCATGCGTGTTTTTGGCTATTAAAAGCTGAATTCTAAATCGTCAAGTTTTGGAAACAAGTTTATTGTGTAAAAAGAACTTTGCTGACAGAATCTTGCATGCATCTTAAATCGGTTTATTCTGTAAAAACTCATTAAAAATAGGTGAATCTTCTTTTAGAAGCAAGCTGAATGTGTTAGCTTTAAAATAAATTTAAAGCCCTTTGGAAAATGATGAGTTTAGACCCCCAAATGGCCGCCACTCGAAGAGTGTGCAATCTGTTTTGGGGGCTGTGTCACTCAAAAAGGGTAGGGTAATGATGATTACCTTAAACCCATTTTAGTTTTTGAAATTTGGGAAAAAGTCTGTTTAACTCCCTTTTATGGTTGATATAAAACTTGGACATAAAAAGAATTGTGGAAGGTTCCTTTTTGGCAATGATTTGTGAAGACAAAAATGTCAGATTTAGAATTTATATTCTGTCCAAATGGCAGCTTTTTGCTCAAAGGAATTGATTACAAAATATACACATTTCTGGACTATTTTTAGAAAAAAAATTTAATAAAAATATCAACTTTAGTTCATAAAACCCATTGGCATTACATAAGATATAACTTGACTTTATCTCCGTCGAGAACCCATAGGTAATCTATTTTCTGGTCATTGGACAGTTTAGGAAGGTTAGGGCAGGGCGTTCAGCGATTGAGATGTCATCAGATCTTTGGATATTCATCGGCTAACAAGTGAGTTTTCACGGCCCCACTTTAAATGCTTTTTGTTTATTTAAACTGGGGGAAAAGCATGAAGTTATGCAAACTATACTGTTAAATTATAAAATCATGGGACTAAAGAACTGTTTAGTCGATGCTTTGTTGAAAACCTTTGGACTAAAGAACTGTTTAGTCAAAACCGTTGGACTAAAGAACTGTTTAGTCGATGCTTTGTTTAAAACCTTTGGACTAAAGAACTGTTTAGTCAAAACCGTTGGACAAAAGAACTGTTTAGTCAAGTTTTGTTACTGTTTTGCACCATAATATAAATGCTAAATTGATTTGCTTGGGAGTATGTTTCCAAATAAAGTCCCCGTCCGTAAACGCTACTTGTTAACTCGGGCATGTTCCCGGGCCGTGGTAATTGTCGATAGCCGCTATTGTGTTGACAGTCCCACCCAGAAAGGGGTGCACATTACCTATGTTTTATTGGTCTAATCATGTGGAATTTGGACCACCAATGAATTAGTACTATTACGAACTGTGGGATCTAAGTGAGTGTACGGGCTACTTATGGTCGTTCGTAAAATAATGGGGCACATTGGTCAGGAAAGGCTTAGTAGTGTCTCAAGTTTCTAAACATCGTTATAAATTTACATTTATTATGTGCAAAAGTTATGTATAGTTTTGCATTTATTTATGCATTATAACGTTTTTGTGCATGTGAAAACCCGTGAACTCACCAACTCTTTGTAGTTGACTTGTTTTATGCTTCATGCTTTTCAGGGAGTAAGTAAGAAATGAAGTTTTTGGAGCATGTTTGTGGCGATACCGATTAAGCTCAGTGTTGAAGCTTTTGTAAAGAAGTTTTCTATTCCATCTTGGTTATGAATATTAAATTTGAACTTTTGTAAAAACTTGAATGATGTAATTTATTCTGTTGTTGTGACTCGCTTACCTGTTACACCTCGTGTTTCTGCTTTAACGGGGTGTGACAACAACTGGTATGTGAACAATAGATAAAATAATGATTGACATGATTTTTATTGCATATCTGACTTATCTGTTAAATGATCTAAAAAGAAATTATCAGATAAGAATAGATGGTATGGCACATATAATATTCCCCAAACCAGTGCTAACAAAATAGGACCCATGTCTGTGTGGGTACCAAAATCTGTTTAATATGTTTTGCTAGTTTGTCATCTGCTGTGCTGATCTCAGATATATATCACATGATAGACTGATGCATGGTTTGAGGGGTAGTGTGTGATATGTCATCATAGCTTTTGAACACACAGTTCAGGACCTGGTCTTCAACATAGTTTCTGAATAGTTCAGTTCAGAGCCTGAGCTAATCTGATTCAAAGGAAGCATAATGATCTATCTTTTATACTGTTTTAATGTGAAGTCTATACTCAAGAGGGACTATTTGAAAATTTTATTGATCATTTTTCTAGGGGCAGTAAAATATCTTACTTGATTTATGATCTTCAGTTTGAATTTTAACTGATATATTTTTTATAGGTATTTTTGAAGATGAAGTATTGCCCGATGAAGGATTAACCGGTGAAGTGTTGATCGATGAGAGGCTTATATGGACTAAGGCTTGTCTGATGAGGACCTTATCAGGATAAAGTGTTGTCCGGAGAAGGGTCAATCCGGATATAGTTGTGTTCGATGAGGAGGCTATCCGGACATTCCTTGATCGATTTGGTTTATTATTTAAGTTTTGAGCAATGAACTTAGTCTCTGGATAGAACTATTCTTATTCCTTATTCTTTAGTGTTTGATGAGTATATTTATCGTTTAAAGTGTTGACCGATGAGCCTGTTGATCGACCAAAGTGTTGGCCGATAAACCTTCTCATCACTTAAAGCTTTGATCAATAACCTTGCTCATCGTACAAGGATTGCCCGATGAACTCTTCTTATCGGACAAAGTGTCGTGCGGTGAGGGAATATGTATCGTCATGAATTCGTGAGACTTCTCGTCGTTTCATTTTTTTACCCCATATAAAGAGCGTCCGAGTTCATTTTTACTTCTTTACACACTCATTTCTACCTCTTCATCTCGTACCCATATTCATCGGATGAAGAACTTCTATGTTCATTCATAGACAGATTCATTTCATCGACCATTCCTTCTTCATCTTTGTATTCTAGGACTGTTATTACACGAATCTTGAACTTTGTTTCTATTCATCTAATTCTTAAGGGTTGTAAACATATTATATTTTGAACTCATAACTATAATCTGCTTGAATCTATAATATGTTAATAATGAGAACTTGAACAATCATGATTTGTTGAAACCCTAACTTTTGACCGATAACATTGATATTAGATAAAATTATGTAAGAGTTTGTATCCCTGAGTGATAAGATTATATATATTATTGAGAGTGAGTATTAATCTGTTTTGATTGATGAGTGTTTAAGTGTGTCCAGAGAGTTAATTTTGTGTTAAACTGTAGCACCCTATACAACACATTGCATGTAACATATAATTCATTCACAATAAATGCATGTTTATACACCACTTAGGTCCATTAATATAAGAATATACCATTACAGAATACATGGTCCAAAAATTCAAAATACAATTCTTGTACTATTCATCCTTCTTGTAACAAAACTATGCACATCATGAGCAATTCTTCAAACAAATATGCATAACGGAAAATATCACATTTTCCCTTTTCCCTTACTGTCAGCACCTCCTGCAATACATGTTTTAAATCACAAAATGAGGGTTAGACCGGAAGGTCTAGTGAGATCCCTTTTCTATGTCATTGCGGGGTGAGAATCACCAAAACTTTGTTTAAAACAACATTTCATATATATATATATATATATAACAAATATATGAACAAGTAAAAATATAATACATTTCCAATTCCAAAGCCAATCATTCAGATTTTAATTTAACATACCTAAACTTAAATAGGTTTGAACCAACCAGATTTCGTATAATGCCACTTTTAAACCTTTTCAATTATAAGCAAGGTTTATTCAAAGTTTCAGGCCATAAACCTGTTATCCCCTTCTCAATAACATCTAAACTACGATTTCCGATAAGAACCCTGCTTCTAAATCTCTAAATTACAAAGAAATAAAGATTCCAAATCACGGTAATCTTAAAGGATATAACACTAAGTGTTATATCACACATCACACATACAAATGTCACCCTTATATCCAGAGGTACACCTCTCCTTGATATGCCACCCTTATTTCCTCATAAAATCATTTTACAAAATAACTACAAATAGAACAGACCGCAGTCATAAATGTCCTAATGGAACATCATCAGTCAAAATCATATTTATCAAAATTCTCATTCTTTATCATCATAAAAGAATAATAATGATTTATTTTGATCTAACACCTTAATCAAAATGCAAAACCGGTCAACTTAACAAGTTTTGGTCAATATAGACTTGGCCGATATAACAATCCGGACAACATGTCCCCTTGTCCGATTTACAAATCCGGACAACATATCCCCTTGTCCAATTTACAAATTCGGACAACCCACACTTGTCCGATTTATCAATCCGGTCAACATTTAAAACAAGTCCAATCAAAGTGCAATCAGATTGTACTATACCGGTAAACCTTTGATCGGTTTATATCTAATCCGAACAAGTTATGATCATATTCCTACTTATCCGTTCAAAAACCTATATTCGGTTTACAAAATTCAAAATCTCACCAACTTTTTAAACTACACAATACTATGATTGGTTTAAGGCTAAATCGAACAACACACATCCGATTTAACACCATCCAGACAATACTTGTCTGATTTAAAGCCAAATATGGGTAAACTTTTATAACTCGAATCAATTATGCAATTCAAAGTACTTTTAAAACATTTAACCACTCACCTTCAATAATTTGCAAAAGAAATTGCTTGTTTCCAGTCAAATGGAGTAATCCAATCAACTCTTCTTTAAATCGCTTATTAACTCATAAAATGACAAGAAAGGTGAATGGAGGCTTACCCCCTCCTTTAATACCCTTCCTTTTAAAGAAAGGCGGCTAAAAACAGCTTCCATGTGCATGCATACATACATAACTTCTCATGCATGCATTCCCTCCATTTTCATGCATATACATATATATCATGCATGTATTTTATGCATATTTAAACTCATGCATACTAATACATTTTGCCATACATATATACCTTATGCATACAAACTTATACATAAAATTTCACATACTCGCATGATCAAATATACCATTTTATCATGCTATCACGTAACATAATAAATAATCACGTATTAGTTACCTCAGGTGATAACCAAGACCCGATTATCACATTATCCACCCCTCAAAAGAATTTCGTCCCGAAATTCCTTTAATCAAAAAGTCGTGGATACTCCATTTTCATTTTCGATTCTAATTCCCATGTTGCCTCTGACCCCTTATGAAACTGCCATTGTACTTTAACCAAACTGATCTCTTTGTTTCTCAGTACGCTAATCTTTCGGTTAATCACGGCTTCTGGTGTCTCTACAAAGTTCAGCTTACTGTCCAGTTTAACTTTTGGAAGCGGTACAGCTAGACTGTGATTAGTTAAGCATTTCCGCAAATTCGATACATGAAAAATGTTATTGTTAGGACTGAAATTAAGTGCAATATTGTATTCGTTTTGAAATATAAATATTGTCTATAAATAAAATAGACATCGTGTTTGACTTTGTAATTGTTAGTTTCACTTTGACTAAGCTTTAGTTTGACCCTATATAAAGGGTAAGTTGCTTGTATTTTTGTAGGATTCTTTGCTTGAAAATCAGTATACGTAATAAGAAGGTTTGACCATATTTGGGTATTGACTTTCTCTCTCAACTCTCATTGTGTTCTTAAAGAAATATACAGATCTGCCATGGACTCTATAAATCTTTCTTCAAGATTGATTAAAGAGGGATCATCAATTGGTATCAGAGCTGGTAAATGCAAAGAAATCATTGATAGAAATCAGTAATTTGAAGATATTTTGGAAGAAAGTTTTCTGGATTTTTGGGTGTTCTTCATTCTTGTTCTTCATTTTTTTATCATTTTATTGATTTTGATCCGTAAATCTTCCTAAATTTTTTGTTTAGGTGTTCAAATCGTGATCATCGTGTGCATATTTGAATTGTGAATGATTGTTGTTCATAATTTTTTACAGTTTTAACACTCGTTTAAGATATTTGTTAGTTTTATGAATTTTTGAAGTTTTTGGTGTTCTTGATAAAAGTCATCAAAAAGATAAATTTTGATCCAATTTTTTTTATGAATTTTTCAAAGTTTTTGTGTTTCTGATCTTTGTTCAGATAGCATAAATCGCTTGGTATTGTTTGTTTGTTGATTCATAAACCGCTTGCTACATAGATTGCTTGGTGATCGGACTTCTGTAAATTGCCTGGCTTAACATTGTCTTGGTGATCATACTTCACTTCTTCGCCTGACTATACACATGGCTTGATCAAAGTTCTGTAAATCGCAGACTGCTTGACTAGGTGACTGATTTAGTGTGTAAATCGCTGAAGACTTGAGCGGACAAGGGACTACATCGTATAAGGCTTGAACGGATAAGAGACTACATCGCTTAAAGCTTGAGCGGATTAGAGAGTTGTCCGCACACAGCTTGAGCAGAGTAGGGAGTTCATCGCATGCAGCTTGAGCGATTTAGGAACTATATCGGAGACAGCTTAAGCGATTTAGTGTCTAAATCGGATACAGCTTAAACGGACTACGGTCTACATCGGATACAGCTTGAGCGGACTATGGTCTACATCAGATACAGCTTGAGCGAACTATGGTATATATCGCATACAACTTGAACGGACTAGGGACTATATCGGTCACAGCTTAACTGATTTAAAGTGTTCATCGGTCACAATTCAAGCGATTTAGAGTGTATATCAGACATAGCTTGAGCGATTTAGAGAGTTCATCGCACATAACTTGAGCGGACTTGGGACTTGATCTACATTTTTGAATGATAAGGGAGCAAGGTTTGAGCGGATAAGGTGTAGGATGTATGTTAGGTTGTTTCTTGTACAAAGCCTAACCGGATTTTTGTATATCGCTTGGTGCATACTTGTGGTGACCTGACATTGTTAAATCGCCTGCTTTTTATTCGAGCTTGGCTTCCTCAGTCGCAAATCAATATTACATGCATCCTTTCTTAAACATCATTGTCTAATCCAAAAGAGTTAAATTTTCAGGTTTTTACAGTTTCTATTTGTTTTTATTCTGATTTGTATTGTGTTGAACTGTTTGAGATTTTCTAAACTATTTTTCACCGTGTAAACTGTTTTTCATCAGTTTTTAATTGTTTTGACTGTTTTTGACAGTTTTTAACTCTTTTTAACAGTTTTTACTGATTTTTGACGGTTTTTCGTTGTTTCTCTAATTTCTCATTAGTTTTTGTGTTTTCTGTTTGTGTTTTTGAGCTTAACTGTTTTTTATTTCTTTTATCTGATTGCACAACATTTGATCCTTAATCAATCTTTTTGAAAATGGCAGTTTCATTTGAGAAAGAGAATAAAGAATTGAGAGAGAATTTTTGAATTGGAGAGAAAATATTTTAATATGTTTGATGAAAATTTTGGTGATAAAGAATTTATCAAGGAGTTACAAAGAAAAAATAAAAGCTCGAGAGAAAATTTTGAAAAAGTTTTATCAGTTAAGGCTAGTGAATTTGAGAGAACTTTGGACAAAGTATGGAAATAATGTGAAAAAGAATTGAAGACTTGGATTGATGTTAATAAGAAATTATTCAACAAACTTTAGGATCTGCAAAATGTGAGGAATTCTTCTGAGAAAGTTAATCCAGAAACTGAGAACTTAAGCGGAAAACTTCATAAATCTGAAAGTGATTTGTGTGAGTTAAGGAATGAATTTGAAAAGAAGAAGAAAAATGTTTCTGAAATAAAGAAAAAGTTTGATGTTGAATGCTTATCTTATGAGAATAAGATAAACTCTCTCGAGCTGAACGCAAAAATGCTGTTAAAGCAAATATCAGATTTTGAGTAGCTGATTATCTTGGAACGTGCCAAGAATGATAAAGAGAAGAAAGACATCACAGAAGAGTGTCAGAGCCAAACACATAAATTATCTGACAGCATTGTTCTAAAGCAGAAGGCTTTAGACGAAGAGAAGAAGCAATTTGCTATTAAGAAGAGAAATACTATAAAGAAACATACAACTATTGCTAAAGAGCTTGCTGAAAAGAAAAAGCGGCTTGACATCGCTTCTGAGAATGAGAAAAACAACTCAGATGAAGAGAGAAAATAGTTAATAAATCAGAAAATAAAGTTTGAAATGTTTCAGAAGGAGTTAGAAAGTAAACTCCTGGATACTACAAAGAAATTTTCTGATATGAAGACAGACCTTGAAACTAAATTAAAGATGAGAATTGAACTTAAAATTAAGTTCGATTTAGTTACTGTTGAAAGAGACCAACTTTTATAGAAAATCGAAGATTTTTCTTGTGCTCAAAACTCAACTCGTTCTCATTCTCAGTGTAAAACTAGCTTCTATGACTATTCCAAATCGAATAGTCATTCAAGCAGTCCTAAATCAACTGTTTCTAAGAATTATTCTTGTTCTTCTAATCAGTATTATCAAGGGTATGTAATTGGATCACCCAATTATTCTTCTAAGGTTAAAAGAATTTGGGTCAGTAAATCTGAATCTGTTTCATCATGTACCCCTGTTGTTACTAATCATCTTCCTTGTTTTGTAAGATCTACTACTGATTTGATTCATCTTAGCAAGAGAAGAATTATGCGCTCTACATGCAAAACAATAGATTTTGTGAACAAGAAGACATACAACAGATGGAGTACAGACAACATATATCAAAAGGATTGGAAAGGTAAGAACATGTATGATTATAATAATTGGCATGGATCATATTTTGTATCTGATCATCCTGTTCAAAGTACTAAAAAGAAAACATCTAATAAAAATAGATGGTTTGGAAGTTACAACATACCCCAGCCTGATACTAACAAAATAGGACCCAAATTCATTTGGGTACCAAAATCTATTTAATCTGATTTTGTAGATGTGTCAATTTTACGCTGATCAGAATATCATCCCATTGATGCACTAATTCAGGGGGAGTTGTAAATTGTCTAAATAAAAGGCTTTTGAACAATTCAGTTTAGGACCCGTGCTTTACCGAGTATGGTTTCTAAACACTCAGTTTAAGACCCGTGCTTAAAATGTTTCCTTTAATTTTTTTTTTATTTTTTGAGCTGAACTGAAACATTACAATAATCTACTTTCTTGGGAGAGTATCTAGAAGTTCAATAAATGTTTTCGGGAAGTGAATAATTTTTTTTTTGAAACGAGTACATTTTCTGAACAGGTATTTCTTGAGATTTTACTTGCGTAATTTCTCATCGAACATAACTCCAATACCTGTTTCAGCTATTCTTCAAACTGTTATTATCACGTTTCTTATATAAATTATTTTCGGTGATAATACACTTGTTTGTAATCGAAGGTTGTTTTCTGATTTTTTTTTATCTTGATTGATATATACTTCATTTTTTTATTCAGAATCTATAAACTCGTTCTTACACCTTTTCATTCATTTCTCTCGCATATGGAATAATCTGATCATTGTCGCACCATTCCTTTATTGATTATGCCTAAAAGCCAAATTTCTTGATCAATTTTTATCTGATCATTATGCTTTATAGCAATAATATTTTCGATCAACTGTTTGTGATCAATTGAGCATAATGCTAAATTTTAAGAGGGACTGAGTGCTTATCAAAAATACCTCAATGGAATGTCAGAACCGACAAACCTACCCAAGAGGACAACCATATCTGAGTAAGTTTTAAATACAAAAGGGTTTGTGTGCTGAGCTTAAAAAAAAGAGAGGGTTAATTGTTGTAAGCTAAAAGAATTGATGAGAGTTGTGTCAGAATTAAAAGATTATAAAAATCCTGTTCTGAACCTCTAAAATCCGGGCATACCACACAATCTATTAGTTCTCAATTCTTTCGAGACTAATATTGAAAAAGGCAAAGCGCAGGCCAATTCTTATTACAACCCCACCGACTACTCATTTATCTATTAATAGATAGGTGTTTCAATAACACTTGGGGCACGCATCTCATCATTTATAAATTTCTCATTCCGAGAAAGTTGATATTGAATCAGAAGGATATATGTCCCCCCTTCAAGTCTTTTTGATCACTAATTGAGTCTGATAAATTTGTGTAGTCCACACTGTTTATCTTTTTAAGCCTAAACAGAAGCATATGTTGCTTTATCTTTCTACACTACACAAATTTTGCATTTTATATGTTATTTTGCCAAAACATTCATAGATATGCTATTATTAAGCTATTCGATGATTGAATGGAAGACCTGGTGAGATGAGCATCATAAAATCTCATATATACAGTACATCCATTGTACTGAGTATATCTGTTATACTCATAGGCCATTCTTTTTATAAGATTGAAAACAATTTCATTCGTTAATTGGTTGTTATCTTCCTATTCCCTTAATCTGAAAAGATTAATCAAGTGGATTTGAAAAGATCTACATATAATTTCATGAATTGATGGCTTTCGCGGAAAATTTCATTCATTCTTGTGTATGATGTAATGATTCCAATTTTATCATAAGGGGGAGTATGTAATAATGAATGAAATGTTCAATTCTGAACGATATAAGGGGAATATGTTGTAAAGATCAAGGGAGAGTAACATCAAAAGTCAGCAAAAAAACTTAAAGGAGTGTGGCTAGAGATTATTACTGAAGATTATTCCTGTGCTAAAATGGCTGAGAGTTTTTGAATGTGAAGATCATCGTTTCAAAAGTTAAGTAACAGAGATTTCTCATTGAAATGAATGTTTGTGAATTTTATCTAAACAATTTCATTTTTGAAGAAGAATGTTAGTGATTTGTTTGTCTGAAGATTCTTTAAAGATCACATTTGAAGATTATATCTGAAGATCGTTGCTAATACCGTTCTACATTGTCAAAAGAGAAGATCCTCGTTGTTCTACATTCGAGGGGGAGAATGTTAGAAGATCTTTCTCAACTAATGATCATCTGAAGTTTTCAAGTGAAGATTGTTTTGAAGTTTTTGAAGAAGTCATAAACAGCTTAAAGAGACAAAGTTCAAACGAGACTGAAAGCGCGCAAATTCTTTCTAGTCTGAATACAAAGGGGGAGAATGTTAGGACTGAAATTCAATGCAATATTGTATTTGTCTTGAAAGATAAATATTGTCTATAAATAAAATAGACATCGTGTTTGACTTTGTAATTGTTAGTTTGACTTGAACTAAGCTTTAGTTTGACCCTATATAAAGGGTAAGTTGCTTATATTTTTGTAGGATTCTTTGATTGAAAATCAGTATACGTAATAAGAAGTGTTGGACCTTAAATTTAGCTTTGATATTGATCTAATACTCTGAATGAACTTTAAGACGATTAAAGTGCAGCGGAAACAATAATAAGAACTGAACAGAGTAAATAAACCAAGAACACACAGTTAAGATGAAGAAGAAGATGAACACAGGAGAATTGCTTCAAAGGTTTTTCTTTGATTTTTCCGTTCAAGAAGGCTGACTTCACAACCATTTGGAACACTTTAAACCCTCTGTGAGCAGCATATGCCAGAAAGATGCGAATTGCTTCTAGTCTAGCCACAGG